>NC_081415.1:112515159-112785159 GCF_030272615.1 Cryptomeria japonica | reverse complement strand
CTTAATAGTAAGGAAAATTCTATTAAGAAAAATTGAATTGTAAAAAAAATATAACAAATTTAACTAAATTGAATCTTTATACGAATAAGTAAACTATATGCAAATCATAACCCAAATTAAACCCTAACCTAACATAAAACCAAATTGAACCATTATCCTAACTAAAATTAAACCTTAACACTAGAAACCAAATTAAATCCTAAACCTAAACCAAATTGAGCATTAAATTTAAATCCTAATACTAAGCTAAAAATAAATTGTAACCATAACACTAAATGAAATTGAATTCCAATCATGAACCTAATCATAAGCTAACTCTAAAATTTATCCAAGTTACATACTAACACTAAACTTAATTTTACATAATATAAATTTAAACCCTTATTGTAAACCTAACGAAAAATAAGTCAAAAACTAAACTGAACCTTAGCCCTATTACTAAGCTAAATTAATACCTAACACTGAATTCAATTGAGCAATAAACCAACTTCAACCATAACCTTAAAACTAATTAAATATTAAATTAAATAATACCTAATCATAAACTTGATTAAACGTTGACCCTAATACTAAAAAAAATTAAATTCTTATAATAAACCTAATTAAGTTCCAACCTTATACCATACCAAACCAAATTGATCGAAGCCTTAAAATAAGCCAAAATTGAACTCTAACCATGAACTTAATTAAACCCTAAACTTAACCTTAAACCTAACTGAACACTATAATTAATTAAATCCAAGTCCTAAACTGAACTAAACCACCAAAAAAGTAAAACCCTAACCCTAAAATTAATTTAATATACCAAATTGAACTCTAACCATCAAACTAAACTACATACATCTCTAATCTTGAACCTAATTCAACAATAAACTAAATTAAACCATAAACCTAATACTAAATTAACATTGATTCTTATTGAACAATAACCATAATTAAATATAACTGATCCCTAAAGCATAATGAACTCCAACTTTATTTGTAATCCTAACAATAAACCAAATTTAACTCTAATCATAAACCTTATAGAACCTAACTCTAACCCTATATCAAATTCAACCTTCATGTTGCATCAACCTCAATTGATCCATAACACTAAACTAAATTGAACCCTAACCATAAAAATAATTAAATACTTAAAAAAATTTGAGCCCCTAACCTAAATTAAATTAAATTCCAATCCTAAAGAAAATTGAACCCTAACTATAACACATAAATAATTGAACCATAACCCTAAAATGAATTGAATATTAAATAAAATAGTACTCTAATCCTAAACCGAAATGAAACCTAAACCTAAAAAAATTTAAATCCTAATACTAAATGAAATTGAATCCCAATTGTGACTCTTAAATTTATCCAAGTTAAATAATAACACTAAACCTAATTAAACACTATATTAATTTAAACCCTAATTGTAAACCTAACAAAAAATAATCCAAATTGAATGACAACTTAAACCAAATTAAATTATAGCCCCACCTATAACCAAAGTGAACCCTATCCCTATTACTAAACTAAATTTATAACTAATCTTGAATTCAATTGAACAATAAACCAAATTCAAGCGTAATCCTAAAAATAATTAAATAATAAACTAATGAATCCTTAATCATAAAACTGATTAAAGATTGACCCTAATACTAAAACAAATTGAATTCTTATGATAAACTTAATTAAGTTATAACCTTATACCATACTAAACCAAATTGATCCCTAACCCTAAAATTAACTAAAAACTAAAAAAAAAATAGAACCTTAACCCTAAACCTAATTCGAGAAACCAAATTAAATTCTAACCCAAATAGTACACTAAATATATATCCTTAATTTTGAATCTACTTCAACAATAAACCAAATTGAACCATAAAGCTAACACTAAATTAGCATCTACTCTTCTTAAACAAAAAGAAAAATTAAACCCTAATGAAATCCAATTAAACAAATTAAACCAAATAGAACCCTAATTATCAATCAAATAAAAACCTAACCTTAATGCTAAGATAAGTTATAACATAACCCTAGACCTTATTGAACTATTCACCAAATTCAACCCTAACCATAAACAGTTGTAACCCTAAAACTAATTTAATAGTAAACCTAATTGAAATGTAACCTAGCAATAAATCAAATTGAACCCTAATGGTGAACCTAATTATAAATTAACCTTATCACTAAGCCAAATTAAATAATAACCCTAATTGGACACTATAATAAGTTAAACCCTAAGCCTATACCATATTTAAGAAAAGCACTTAACCAAATTAAACCCTAACCATAATGCTAAACCAAATTGAATCCTAACCATAAAGAAAATTGAATATTATTTACTAGATTGAACCATTACCTTATTTTCAGTAAACCAAATTGAATCTTAAGTCTCAAATTAATTGAACAATAAACCAAATTTAACCACAATACTAAACCTAATTAAACACTAATTAAAATGAACCCTAACTCCAACTATAAAACAAACTGAATCCTAAGTCTAACACTAAGCCTACTTGAACCTTGATTGTAAACCTAATTAAACCCTTATTGAGCCCTCCATTTACTCAAATCCTTATTAAAGTGTATCCTTCACCATGACCCCATGTTAGCCCTAATCTTAATTTAATCTAATACTAAACCTAATTGAACACTAACCCTAAACCAAATTGAACTTTAACACTAACCTTAAACCAAATTGAACCTTAACCATAAAAATTAACTAAATTAAATCCTAACCTTACATTAAACCAAAAAGACCCCTAAGTCTAATCATAAACCAAACTGAACTGGGGCTAACCCTAAAACTTGACTAAAGTGAACCCTAACCCTTACACTACACCAAACTAAATCCAAACCCTACGCTAAATTAAATTATGATTGTAACACTAAACTTAAATCAATTTGAACCCTAACCCTCAATCTTAAATAAATTAAACCTTAAATCTTACACTAAACCAAAATGAACCTTAACAATAACCCTCAATTAAATTGAACTAGCACTAACCTAAACCTTAACTAAATTGAACTCTAACCCTTCTACTACACTTAAATGAATAAAAACCATACCCAAAATTGAATTATAACCCTAACACTATACCATATTTAGTTATAACCCTAAACTAAATTAAACTTTAAGCCTAACCCTAATCTTAATTGAACACTGAAATAGTGTTGGTGTAATTATTTATTCATGTTGGATATAATTACACTTTCCTTAAGTTTACTTAGGATAATGCATTTCATAGTAGTTTGGGTATGAGACACTTGGGTGTTTGTGCCACATTGGGATAGTGTGTCTAGGATAATTTCCAACTTTTGTGGTCTTATCTTGCTGTTACATTCTACATTCGGTGGGTGATCCACCTCATGTGAAATATTATATTGTTTCTCCTACCTACCACACCTATTCCTTACATACCATTGTTTCTCATTCAGCCACATGTCATGTTTGTGTGCTCACATATCCATATAGTCTTGCCTATATAAGCAGACTCATATTCATTGTATGTAAGTTTTGATGATCTAATTGATCAGTATTTTCTCTTGATAGAATATAGTTTATTCCTATCATCTATTGTCTCTCTATTGTGGTTTTTATTGAGCTCTTGATCGTAGAAAAATCTCATATGGTATCAGAGCCTAAAAGGCTTATTTGATTAGTGTTTTTAGACACTTCAATTTTTGAATCTGGGAAGGTTCTATTTTTTGGTACATTGTAACACAATTTGGACATCACGGTTGAGTCCAGGAGGTCGTTTCCATGAATTTTGTGTATAAATTCGGCCTATTTTAGTGAGGAATTTTTTTTTGCCAATTCTGATATATGGTAAGGATTTTGTAAAAAAATTAAAAAAATATATTTCTGTTAATTTTTTTTTTTAAAATTTCTATTTTAAATCATAGAATTTTTTTATTGGGATTATTGAAAAAGTTATTTGTATTTCAAATTTTAAAAAAACTACAAACTTTATTATATTTCGGGGGGCCCCAACATCCCATACACTGTCACACCTGCATCACTTTTTGCAGGCCTTACAAAACTGTTCACTGGTTATACCTACAACAACTCCTACACAATCTTTGTTAGGATTCTCCTGTGCTCTAGCTCCTTGATCCTCTTTGGGTCTCCCACCACTATTGTCTCCCCGTTTGCCACTCCTTCTCGTCAGGCTCCTTCCGCTACTCCCACTGCTCTGGCTGGCCCATCTTGTTCCCGACATGCAGTACTTGGTGGTAACCACGTCTGGCATGTGGCAAGCGGCCACTAGCCTCCAGTAAATTTTTTTTCACATGCAGTCTAGCTAACATATGATGTCATCTTGCTACATCAGCCGAACTTGACATGTGGCTCACACCTATTCAGCCACATTGTACGGGTCTATTACGTCACCCACCATGCATGCAACCACATTGGCAGCCAAGTTAGTGATCCATATAGCAACCCATGAGGACACGTAGATAGTCGTACACTGAGTCAACAGTGCCACCTATGTGCACATCATCTCGTCTGTATGGTCAGCCGGGGTGAGGGACAGTCATTTTGATGGTCATACAATCATCAATTTTAAGCTTAGGAATTTATGACATCAGCACTACATCAGCATTTTTTAAAATTTTTTTATCCCCCTCTCATTAAGCTTTTCATTTTTGTAGTTCAACTTTGGAATGCCATATCTTGCTCATTTTTGCTCCTTTTTCGGTGCACTTTTTTTAAAATGGACTATAATTGTGATCTTTTCATAGTGGTGGAGGAATTTTTTGATTTTTATGGATGGATTTTTTAAAATTTGTAGATCTTCATGACTGTACCTATCTAATCCTATATTTTGCAACTTAAGAGGCTTCATTTGGGGTCATATGACATCCTTTTCAGGTGTCATTTTTTTTAAAAGTGCATAATTTTTTGTTTAATTTAATAATACTCCATTAGTTTGTAGTTATTTTGAGAAGAAATGTACTTTTAGTATTTGATCATTTTTGGCCTATTTGGTACTTGTATTTTTCTTGGATCTCACTTTATATCACTTGCGGTATTTGTGGGAGTCTCTTATAGCCTATTTGAGGCAATTGTAAGATTGAAATCAGAATTCCACCTTGCCTTGTTTTGCAAGTGGCCCATTGTATACACACTAAGTATAGTGCCAAATCACCATTTTTGGGGGGGAGGGTTTCTTGATTGAGTATTTTGGGCAGGTGTCTTGTGTGATTATGCCTCTCTCTATCTTGTATATTTTCATTTTGGTGCTATGGGTTCTCCTAAATTTCTACTTTTAACTCATAATTATGCATCTTGGAAGATAAAGACATGGAGTAAACTAATGGAAAAATGACTCATTCATTATGTAAATGGAACAATTATAACACCACCTGATCCTAAGGCTGATCCTAATGCTCAAATTGTATGGCTCACTAAGAATGATATAACACTTGGAACTCTTAGAAAGTATGTATCCAATGACCTATTTTTTCACATTGATAAGTGCACTACAATTAAAGAGGCTTGAGATATTTATGAAAAATTGTATGGTCAAGTTGATGAGATTAAGGGATACATGCTTGATAGTGAGCTCACAACTTTGGATCCCAAGGATTTTGATACAATCCAAGATTATGTCACAAAAGAAAATGAGCTAAGAGCAAAGCTAAAGGATTGTGGCATTGACAAAAAGGATGCTCAAATGGTTTATAAATACTCAGACAAGCTTCCTTCAGAGTATGTAACCTTTGTATCTAACTTTCACACCCATAGGTTAGCTCAAGGTTCCTCATACACTTCTCCCTCATTTGATGGATTCACGTAGATGTTGACACTTGAGCAATCTAAGTTGACTAAGATGGGGATTCTCAAATCTTCAAAGTCACAAGCTTTGGTGGCTAATAAAGGGAATCAAAGCACTCAAAAAAAATTCAAGAATCAAAAGCAACCTAAATAAAAACCATAACAAGATGGAGCACAATCTTCCTCTTCACAACAAGGTGACTCACCTAAGAGGAAATCACATAAGGACAATCTTTTTTGTGCATATTGCAAGAAGTCGAGACATTGTGAACATCATTGTTACAAGAAAGATATTGATGAGTTGAAGAATCTTCTTGAGAAGAAAAAAATCAACCTAGCTTCTAGAACATCTACTTTGACTTCCAAGGAAAAGGATAAAGGACAGGATCACTCTTTTGGGACAAATAAAGGAAAGGGACAAGCTCTTTGTGCTACTACAAGTCATGATTCAAGGAGATGGCTTCTAGATTTAGGGGCTTCTCATCATATGGAATCTTTGCAGTCTATGTTCTCTTCATTTGAGCCTTGCACCATGCCATAAATTTTGATGGGAAATCATACATACATGGATGTGATTGGGAAAGGATATATTGCCATTGGGGATAACTCCTTCAATGATGTGTTGTGTGTACCCCATTTGATAAATAATCTTCATTCCATCTATCAAATCATACATGGGGCAGCAAGAAAAATTGTGGAGTTCACACCTGATTCCATTATCATTAGAGACTTGGAGACTAGAGCTATCATTGCGACTAGGGTGGTTGATGATGCATCTCGGTTGTACTCCTTTTCACATTTTGGTCCTATTGATGAGGTTGATTCTTCCTATGTTGATGATTCAAATTTTGAGGAGAACTTTGGGCACTTCAACTTGGGGATTCTCACATGTGACCCCATTCTTGAGCCTTTCATTTCATCTCCTCCTACTGATATCACATCACCTATTGCACCTAATGATGCAGCTAGTGCGACAGTTTTGCCTTCTTGTCATTCAGTGTAGTAGGATATTTCTTGTCTTCTAGCTTCAGTTGTTTGGGATGACTACTTGATAGACATTACAGGTTTACTTGTGGAGTCCTACATTGCAGATTTGGGAGACATCATTGATGGCATTCATCTTCTCTTTAATGAAGATGATCCTTCTCGATTGTTGTGAGGGAACACTTTGACCCTCTTGTGCATTCTCTACATAATCATTATTTAGTGGTTGACATGATTGTGGATACTTTTGTACAACAGTTGGAGGAGGTCTCATTATCCTTTGAGGAGACATGTGAGTCTTTGGATATTTTTCTACATTCTTCTCCACTAGATCTTGGAGTGCCTTTTTCAGTAGTGTGGAGCAGTTCACCACCTTTGGAAGGGGTACCTTTCAGCATCTACATGGGGACACTTGAGATTTTTTCAAAGATTCCATTCATCATGAGTTTTTTTCATACCTATTCCCTTCATGATTGGGGAGACTTCATGGATACACCTTTGGTTTTGTTTCTTCCCAAGGGGAGGAATGTTGTTCGATGTTTGTGGAGCAGTTTCTTCATTTGGCATCGAGCTTCTAGCATTGGTGTAGATTCTAAATTGAAGGGGGGCTACCTAGCTTCTCTTCTTCTTCTCTCATATGGGGGGGACTTTTTTCTCACATGTGGTTTTGTTCCTCACATACTTCTATGAGATTTCTCCTATATATAGTTTTCAAGTCTTTTGGGGGGAGGGTTTTTTCCCATTGGGTTTTTCTCTCTTTCCCTACTTTATGAGAGATTGCATTGGTTTGCATGCATTTGTACATGGGTACCTAACATGGCCTAGTAGTCGGGACCCATCTTGCATTGCTTAGTTGCATTGTAGACTTAAGTGCATTCTCCTAAGTTGCACTTAAGGGGGGTGTTAATGTAATTATTTATTCATGTTGGATATAATTACACTTTACTTAAGTTTACTTAGGATAATGCATTTCATAGTATTTTGGGTATAAGACACTTGAGTATTTGTGCCACATTGGGATCGTGTGTGTAGGAGAATTTCCACCTTTTGTGGTCTTATCTTGTTGTTACATTCCACATTCGGTGGGTGATCCACCTCATGTGAAATATTATATTGTTTCCCCTACGTAGCACACCTATCTACCCTTATTTTTCATTGAGCCAAATGTCATGTTTGTGTGCTCACATATCCATTTAGCCTTGCCTATATAAGTAGGCTCATATTCATTGTGTGTAACTTTTTATGATCTAGTTGATCTATATTTTCTCTTGATAGAATACAGTTTATTCCTATCATCTATTTTGTCTCTCTATTGTACTTTTCATTGAGCTCTTGATCTTGGCAAAATCTCACAAATAGATTTAACACAAATCCTAAATCAACACTAATGTAGACTAAACCCTAATCCTAAATAAGAATTAAACCTAATCAAACCATATTCCTAAACCAAATGGTACCCTAACATTAACATTAAATAAAATTCTTCCCTTGGGCTCACAATCCAATCACCTTGTGGAAGCCATAGGAGTTTTCTAGGTTATAGGCCTTTCTAGCAAATTGAACATAAAAAATATTTGAATTTAGGGGGACTCAAATAATATAATTGAATTCCTTCTACATAACTCTCCTCCCTCATGGACCATTAAAATTTGGATTGATGAAGCTAAATCCCATCTATCCAACTTTGATAATGTAAAAATTTCTCACGTGTCTTGAGAAGCAAATATGGTGGCAGATTATTTTGCCAATATAGGGGTCATGCTATTAGGATGACATATGTGGCACTTTTACAATTATTTAGCAGTGAGAGCTAAGGCCTTATTCAGATTTGATATCACGAATGGAGAAGTTTCCATTTAAAACTATGATTGAGTGGATTAGAAAGAGGTACTTTCTCATTCATTTCAAGGATGGTGCCTTAATTACTACAACTAGAACAAAGGTTTGGCATATTTTGTGTGTGCCTACATTTTGTTGTAAGTCTTCTTCCTTGTTAATCTTCTCTGTTGTGAATAGAGAAGCCAGTGAAAAAATGGGGGGTAGCAAGAAAACAATGGAGTCGAGTAGCTGCAAAACGCACCAAAATAAATAGAAAGTTTGGAAACAAATTGAAAAAGGAGCGCTAAAACCTTTCTTGGAGAAACTTCATGGCTCAAAGCCAGATGTGGTGAGGTATTTTATCAAAAACTAGAAGCAAGAAGCTTTAATTCTCTTCGGAAGGAAAATGGTCATAAATAAGGAGCTCATTAGTGAAGTTGCAGGCCTATCCATTGAACGGATGAAGTTTGTACGAGATATAAAAATCTCTAATGAAGTTGTCACTCAATTCCTATAATCTGAAGAGGAAAGTGGAATGGTGGTGAAGGTTTTGAACAACTTCTTTGAGGCTCTCTCCATTAATAAGCTTTTGAGGGACATTTTGAGGGTTGTGATGGAATACATAATGGTAGACAGTCACTTTACCAGAGTTTAAGACTATCACTTTGTTCTCCTCAACCACTTTCAATATAAGGTTAGGGTTTATTTCCTCTTCTATCTACTAAGCTCCCTTAAACATTGTATTCTGGAGCACCGTAAAAATCCTAGGAGTTTCCCAGTTTTGAATGTTGGTTTGATCCAACTCATCCATGAGCATTTTGCTAATATGTCTGCCCTGCCCAACCCCATTTCCCACCCAGAATCTAGTGGTTATGACATGGAATCTAGTTAGCCCAAGGGTAATTCAAGTAGGGATTCTAACTGGAAAGAGGAAATTACCCCTTTTTTAAGGAAGGCATCTAAAAAGTCCCTCTTGAGTAGGCCTTTTGGAAAATTTGTTTCCTCTATCAAATCTCAACCTAAATCTAATAAGAAGGAGAAGCCCAATAAGAAAAAATTGGTTTCATACTCTGAATACTCTAAGAATGACTCTGACTATTCTCCCAATGCTTTTAAAGGAACCCAATCCTCTCACCCTACCACCAACATAGATAACAGACCTAGATTCCCAAAAGACCTTAAACCAAAGGATCACTACTTTAAAATTGATAGGAATCTCCTATTGATATCTTAGTCATTGCTAGAAATGGTGTGGTTGACATCATTAGGCTTTTCAAATGGGTCTTCTATGAAATAAAAGATTTTAACCTAAAGAATAAGGTAGTTTCAAGGAAACTGGAGGACCTAATTGAAAAGAGAACCACTCAAAAGGTTGAAGGGGTTGTCTAGACTGAAGAAGATAAATTATTTATGGTAGAATGCCTATAGAGGACAACTGAACTGATGAAAAAAAATGGAAAGAGAACAGGACCAAAAAAACCTTGCAACTTGAGGGGGAAGTCAGAAAAATAAAAGACACTTTGAATGCCATTATGAAATAGAGTCACAAGATTGTGAAAAACTCAGCGACCACTATGACCAAGATGGTGGAAATTTTTTGAGAAAAATTAGCAAGCCTCCCTGATTGTGGACCTTGAAGTGGATAAAGAAAAAGACTAGAAAGAGGAGTGATGTCCTTCCAAGAGAACCAGAGTGAACTTAAAGAGAAAGGCGCAGTCTTTGAATCAAGACATCCAAGATCTGAAGAAGGTGGCCCAAGAGATGACCACTTTGGAAAATGAGATATTTGAGACTTTACAGTCTCTTAGTTAATATTTTATGGTCTCTTCTTATGCTAGTTGTTAGGTTTTAGATGTAGATATCTTTTTACTTAGTGTGTTGTCTTTTTGTCTATCAGATAGCACTATTGTTTTGGTGAACTATTTATGTTTTTTTCTGTTGGTTTGTAACTTTGTGGTTTTAGGTCTCGGTAAAACCTTTTTTTTTCTTAATCAAAAACATTAAATAAAATTCAAGCCTAACTTTAACCAAATTAGACTTTAACCCTAAAAATAAACCAAATTGAACCATAACCCTGAGTCTAATTGAACATTAAAAAAATGAAAAACCAAACCAAATCAAATCTAAATCATAATTCATCCATGACCTTAACATTAATCATAAGCCTAATTGAATTTTAATTCTTCTTTAACCTTAATTAAATATTAAATAAAATTTAAACCTAAACTAGATTGTACGCTAACCCTAATGTTGAATTAAATTAAAGCCTAAACCATAAGCCATTTCAAACCTTACTCTTAAAACTAAAATAGACTAAACCCTAACTCCTCATTTAATTAAACACTAAACCTAATCGATCCCTAATCATATCACTAAAAAGTGAACCATAACCTAAACATAAAAGAACCTTAATCCTAACACTAAACCAAATCAAACCCTAACTCTAAATCTATTTGAAATTAAACCAAATTGAATGGTAACTTAAAACCTAATTAAATAGCTCAATAATATTTTTTTCCACTTTATATGTTTGTTTGTTGAATACATAAATTCTTATAAATGGCAAAAAATGAATAATAATATTAATTTATGTAAAACAAAACTTTATAGTTACTAACTATTCAACTTATTTCCATATAGATTAATGTTTTTATAAGAATATTTTAAAGAGTTGAAATATAATTGGCAATATATACATATGTGAAATAGATTCATGTGATTTTTTTGTGTTCATTTTAATCATATAGGTGAATTTTTTTAGCATTTTGTCCAAATGACTTATAATTGTAAACTGAATTGAACCCTACAAACAAAATTTAATATCAACTCTAACCATAAACAAAAATGTATTAAAAATAAAAAAGAACAATAATAACATAAAAAATAGGATAGTAATTAATCTAGACTGAACCTAATATTAAATAAATACTAAACCTAATTGAACCCTAATATTAAATGAACACTAAACCATAATAAATTGAAACCAAATTGAATATTAATCATAACCATAAACCAAATTAAACTCTAACCCTTATTCTACCTAAATAATAAATATACTGAACCGTAATATTAAAAAACATTAAACCACATTCAACCCTAACAAATGAACACAAAACCAAGTTGAATAGTAACCTAAAATGAATTTGTACTCTAACGGATGGACATCCTATCAAGATGGATGATGAGAAACAAGGGCTTATGATTAAGGAAAATAAAGGTCAGATAAAGGAGGAGATGGTGATGGGAAATCTGCTATTGGAGCCTACTAGAAGTTAGGAGAACTTTTGGAAGTGGGTGGAGAAGGAAAATTGATCCCTAAAAGATGGGATTAAAGGAATTTTTGACACTTTCATGAAATCCTCTTGGTCCAATAAATTTGAGAAGATCATGAATTTCTCAAGATGTGGAAACTATGAAGGGTGACCAAGAGCACACAATTGACAAGCTAGAAGAGGATGTGAGTGAGATCTAGTAAAACCTAAACAATCTAGTGGAAACCATCACCAATGAACCTCCCATGGGACAAAAGAAGAAAAATATTGCTTCGGAAGGTGGACAGAGTGCTGCTGGTGGGAGGATTAGTTTGGGTCCATGTACTAGAACCAGGGGCTGGAGCCAGGACCAAGGAACCTCCAAATTCATCATAGAGGACTTGGACAAAATTAATAGGAGTATTATTTAGAAAAATACTGAATTGATGCACTCTCTTAGCTGAGTGTGTGGTCTTGTTTTTTGGTTCAACTTTTTCTGTTTGTTTTTTGGCTATCCATCTGTGTGGGGTTTGTCCCCTATTGTGCTTAGTTTTAGTTTGGTTGGTTGTTGGCCTTGGTCTGTAAGGGGATTTATTGAAATTGAAGAAAAATAAAATAATTCATAATTTCTAATCTTAAATTTAAGAAGAATACTCATATAAAGCCCCCAAAAAACACTAAACCCAAATAAATGTAGACCTAAAACAAATCCAATGCTAACACTAACACTAAACCAATGTAAACCCTAACCCTAAACCAAATGAGATCAAAATCATAAACTAAATCAAACCTTCATTTTAAGACTACACCAAATTTCAGAAAACCTATGTTTTAATGATATTCAACCATAACCCCACTTGTAAACACAATCGCACCCTAACCCTAATATTAAAAAAAAAGCCTAACCCTAAAGCATATTGACATCTACCCCTAACACTAAAATAAAACAAACTATAGTCATAAACAAAGTACAATTCTAAAGGAAAACCTAGTTAAACCCAAAACCAAATTGAAGGATAACCCTTACTCTAAATAAAATTCAGCTACCTGACCCCCATTTTACCTAAAATGAATTTGAAATCTATACCTACACTAAAATTACATAAAAATTTGAGCATTAACCATATATCATATTGAACCCTGGTCCTAAATTAAATCATACCAAAAAATTGAACTAATCTCAACCATAGCTCTAATACTCGACCAATTTCAAAGGTAACTAAATTGAAATATAATCATAATACTAAACAAAAATCAATCCTAATAAACTTTAACCCTAACACTATACAAAATTGAATACAAATTCTAAACAAAATTGAACAGTATCAAAATGAATGTTAAACCTTAACCTAATTAACACTAAACCAAACTAAATGCTCAAACATAATCAAATTAAATTGTAATCCATGCCATTACAAATATTATTAAATTATAACCCTAAAAAAAATTACACCCTAATCCTGAAACAAAATAAATAATGACAACCCTTAATTATTTAAAATATTTCAATTATAAAACAATTCATTTTTTAAAAATTATTTAAATGATTAATTTAAAATAAGTTATTAGACTTATAAATTAATAAATGTTTTTCTTTTTAGTTGCCTCTACCGATGCTACTAGCTTATATATAGAAATATATATAAAGGGAAACCTAATAGATATCAAGGCTTTCATTTGTTAATTTCATAAAAAAAAAAAATTTAAGAAATACTAAATGATATCTCTAGACTTTATATATATATATATATAAACCAGTTAAAATCATAGATACAAAGTATTTACCTAATAGACCAGTACTAACAAGAGATATATATTTCTTTTTTATAATAATGCACTAAAAAATGCTATACGATTTTATTGGATAATGCCTTCTAATATGAAATTTGTGCTTGCTTATGTACATGTATAATACCGCTAATTCGGATGCCATTCACACATGTGATAAATTACCTGAACGAACGCTTATTTAACACACGAATTAGACCATGAGAGCATTACAAAGGTACATGAATGTTTATGTGCAGCATATGTTCGATATTTGTCATTATCATCGTTTATTCGTGTTATCCTGGGTGGAATTTTTGTACGTGCACATACCTTTAATACTGTTCATGAATTGCCATTTATCCAGAAGTGCCATTGGCGAATTGAGCGTGAGCGTAGGCTTTATTGTGTGTGAATAGTCCTTCGTTGGGCTTTGCTCATGCTAATGACCATTCGAGATATCTGTAAACTTTACTATTTTACAAGAGTATTACTAAAAATACAGTAGTTCGTAAGTGATCAAAAGGCAAATATGAAGAATTTGTTATATTATGTGGTGATACTAATATAAAGTAGTGACAAATTCATTCTCTAAGACGTTAGCGAGTATCTAGTTATTGGAGTTAAAAAAGGGAGATTTTGAGTATGTCAGAAATGCAGAGAAGAATCACATCTCAAGAAATATGAAATGTGTTATTTCAAGCATGTTAGATCCGGATTTTTTCTAAAGTGGATAACACCGCTAAATATTTCTTTGTCGCTAATCACAATGTGCTAGCCTGAGATATGTCCTCCATAAAACATGAGAGAGCTTCTCATTGTATGCATGCATCTATCGTGAAGCTCCTCAACATAGGACCAAAACACATACCGTTGAAGGGTCATAGAGCACGACACATAATTGTCTAGAGGGTATTACAATCTCTTTTCAAAATGTTCTGTTCATCTCTATTGTTCTCGTATTCTGAATCGAAAAAGATTCTTTGTGTTGTTATATAAAATTGTTTATTAAATTTAATAAAAAGTAAATGTTAATGTTTTTTTTGAATATCATTTAATTTGAATAAAAATTTTGATAATACAATTTCATATATTCTTTTCATTACAAAAATATATAATTATCTTATTTTATAAAGAAAACAATTATCTTTGTTCTATTTGTTTTAAATATTGTTCTAACGTTTTAGTCATAAATAATGTAAAACAATTCAAGTCTTGTAGAATATGCATTTAGAAAAATAAATTGGTGTATTTTTTATATCTTTTAATAGTTTTCATTATAAAAATTTAAAATCTATTAGAAATAAATTTTAATATTATAGAATGCTTATTTTTATTCTTTCTTTTTTCACTTCAATTTCATTTGTTTTAAATTTTCTTAGCTGATTCCATTAATATATCTTTTATATGTAATAGGTTAGGTTGTTTAAATTCAATGTTTAATAAATATCCTATTGTTTTAATATATCTAGGTTGATTTTAAATATCAAATATTTTGATTATAATTTTATTAAAAAATGCTTAAATATTGTAATTTTTTGAGCTATGAACTGGTGAGGCAACAAATAGGGAACCTCATCGCCACTTAAACATTCAATAATAGTATCCCAATGGGGTGTTAACCTTGATGGAAAGAACAATAACACCACAACTAAATTCTATATTGTTTCTTAGTTGGATTGATAGGCTATCATAAGGTTGTCTTCTCTTTGAGAAAAGCTTGTTTAGAAGCTTTGTTGTGGTTTGTCAAAGTTTTAAGTAAATTTTATGATAAATTTAAGAAAAACCTTTTATTATAGAAAAAATCACAAACATAAACATTCATTGATAGAGAAAAAATATGTGGAAAAAATGAAATGATTAAGATACCACTCCTTCTACATGTGTCGTAACTATATAGTGATCTGATTTATGTTTTATGTTATCTAATTTCAAATTGATATTTCTTATGAACTTGAAGAATGTAACTTTTTTTTTCTATATATTTTTTGTAAATATGTGTAATACTATATTTTTAATAATAATATAAAAATGAATGCTATTTAAAAATAAATAAAAATTGATAGAAACCTGTATGGCTTTGTAACAGCTCTAAATAATACAAACCATTATGCAAACAAAAAAATAGAATTAATAATATTCATCTGTTATCACACGGTAATGTGAAATTTTGTTAGTGAACGGGAAATTAGTGAATAGTTTGACCAAAATAAGAAGAAAAACAAACCTACTAAATGTGTTATCTTTAATTGCCTTTTTATAGTTTTCAATATCTTTATAATGCTCTTGTTAATATGAAATACGTAGGCAAATAAAGGTGGTGGGGTAATTGCACTTTTGTAGTTTAAGGTAATGTAATTTTTGATAAATAAGTTCTCAAGAAAGAAATATGAAAAATTGAAACTGCAAATGGCAGGTATATAGGTTAAAAATATTGTTCTACTTAATTGTATCATGGAGTGTGATAATCACTTGCAGATCCATATGACGGCGTGACAAACAATAGGTAAAATTGAAAGCGAAGTCTCAGATGTTATGTGCAGGCAAATTCCACCACAAAAAAGAAATGAGAATGACTATGGTTATGTACCGTTACAATCCGCCCAATTCACATATATGTGATGAACTAATTGAATGTACACTATTTTAAGACATGAATTAGTCCATGCAAGGGGTAAACCGAAATATTCCAGATTTGTCATTCTCATCATTTCAGCCATCATAGTTTTTTCGTGTCATATTGCATTGGAACCAATACTCATTTAACACTCTTCATGAATAGAAATGAATCAACTGTATATCAGGAGATACCATTGAACTTGGACATAATATAAGGACTTTGTTGAGTTATATTCATTACCTGTAGTTATCTCGATATTCAATAATCAACCACATTATTTTTTATCAGCTCTAATAATTTATTTTTAATTATCTTAGATTCATTGAATATCCTAATAACAGGAATCTTAAACTGCTAATGACAGGTACTAATAACATCAACACACAATAAAGGTTAGTAATACTGTTCTAGTTTATTGTAAAATACTAGTAAATACCACCACAAGAAAGAAATGGTTGTGGTTATGTACGTTATATAATCCTGCGTTATTTGCATGCCATTCACACAGATGTAATGAGTTAGTTGAATGAAAGTCGATTTCAACGCATGAATTCATCCATGCGATCGGTACAGGGTGCTTCTATGCAACCAAATGTTCGGAAGTTGTCATTCTCATCTTTGCAGTCTTCACAGTTTATTCGTGTCGTCTGTAATGGAATCTTACTACCTACACATGCCTTTGACACTGTTCACGAAGGAAATATGTGCAAACATTACTTTTTAAAATTGCAACAAAAATTACAGTAGGAAATGCGAAGAATTTGTTGTGTAATAGGGTAACACTACTATAAAGTAGTGATATGTTTATTCTCAAGCCACTGTCATTATTACAGTCTTCACATTTTATTTGTGTTATCTTCCATTATTACAGTCTTCCTTCATAGTTTATTCAGGTCATCTTGCATTGGATTGTTGTACGTAAAAATGCCTTTATCACTGTTCATCAAGGGAAACAAAGAGCCTGCAATGCATTGGAATCAACTATTTATCTGATGTGTCATTTTGTTTTGTGAACATTCCGTTGAGCATTGTTGGGAATAATGAAAACGGTGCTGAAGAGTCACAATCTAAGAAATAAGAGAAAACCACTATTTGTTGCGTCTTTCTTGTCAATGATTGTAAGAAATGGCACTACCGTCTAGGGTTAGGAGCTATGGTGGCCTTCTTGTTTTCTATAATATGATGGTGACAACAAGGACACAATCGATTGTGGTTAGCTCTTATTTCTTAGACATTTATTCTTTAGTGGCATTTTAATTATCAATTGTCCCATTATTTATTGGGACTAAAAAATATTATTGTTATCCATTTTGTGTGGAGAGTTATTTTATATTGTTTTCATAGGAATTGTAATTATATTTTTTTTCTATTCATATTAATTATATTATTATTTGCGTTATTTCAAATGATAAGAGATTCTTGAGGGGTATTAGATAATCAATTGCAGATCATTTTGTGTTTTTGAAAATGATTATTAAATGTTTTTATGTTTTTGAAAAACACAAAATGGTCTTAGTGTCATTTTCATTGCATGGTCAATTCTGAATCTAGATTAGCAACTATTTTCATTTTTGAAACCATGATTATATATATTTCAAAATATTTTAATTATATATATTTCAAAATATTTTTTTTCATTCTTATAACCTTTATTTTTTATAATCAAAGGGAAAAAAATTAAGGCAGATTATTTTATGATCACTTCTAATTTTGGTGAAATTTGTTTTTGTTTTAGTTAGTCATACAAGAAAAACTTTAAACAAAATAAATTTATACCACAATGACTTCTAAATTCTCAAAAAAAAATTGTACTTTTAGTTGTTCTTTTAATTTTTTTTTTGGTGTTTAACTATACTCATGATTATATCTTTTTTTCTTTAGAAATAATTTTGAATTAATTAAGATACCACATTTTCTTCACGTGACAATTGTATATTTTCACCATATTTTTCTTTATGCCACAATTGTATATTTTTGAAATGTTTTGGTAGAGAACTATAATCTATCACACTCAGTCAAGGATGGAAAAATATACACACAATCGAATCCAGAAAAAAAAATACACTAGAAATGCAAAATGGATTGTGGAAATCTCATAGCTTTAGTATTTTTTTTCCCAACCAAAGATCAAATGAGGAAGAATGATTGAAATGGTTATACTGGCCCAACAATTGTGCAAGTATATAATGTATTGGTAATGTATGGTCTTTTAGAAGCTCAATATAGGTACGTATATGATATCATAAGTTTAAAGAGATATCAAATTTGAAAGTATTTAATATTCACAAAAATAATAAAGAGTTCTATTGTAATGAGTTTTAAGCCTTTCATACTATTTAGAGGAAATTCTAAAATTGTAACAGGCAACAAAAATGAACAAGATTTATAAATCAATAGTTGCATTGCAATAATTTAAACAATTTTATATTAAATAAACGTTTCATATTCAATTTTGAGAACTAAATTTCATTATATTTGAACCTAAACTTCTAATTAACCAAATATAACTATCAAAATGGTTTAACAAAATCATACAAACTTATGGAAGTTGTCTTTTGTCATAAAAAATAAGCATCCCATTGAAAAGTTTGTAGTTAGCAAACATTTGCAGACATGAGAAAATGGGCTATACATCTATTAAATATCTATTTGTTGGAATGTAGAGGAAGGTGATTCCAAATGTTACAACAAATAAACACATTCAAGTGACACATGAAATAATAAATACATAGTCAAGTATAGTTTGGTTATTTGAGTAATGAAACAAAATTAAAGATTTTCATGATGTCTACTAGATCAAAACAATTTAAAAGATCAAGAGTTGCAGCCTTGAGATATTTTTTAATTCTTTTTTATTTAAGATATTCTAGAATAGAACTTGATTAAAAACTTACAATTTAACTAGATCTTACATCTTGAAATAAATGACATAAATTATTCATATTCAAATTATTTTCATATTGAATACATATATCATTATAAAATGTATACTAAATAATACAATACCTCTCTGTTACTTCTGAATACTCTATACTTTTTAAAAGAGAAATCTTAGTGTACAAGCTAAAAGGAGCACGTGTTAATAATGGAGACCCACACACAGACAAATTGAAGGTTGTGGGTTCTAAGTCTTCTTAGAACTTTTTAATGAGAGTCTGTATGTCTAAGGAGGTCAGAGGAGAAAGTAGAATATTTAGGTGAACGATAATATAAATATAAACCAATTCACAGTTGCACGCATTAAGCTAAACTGTATTATTTTAATACATGTGTAAAATTAATTACAATTTTTTCAGTCGTATACAATCTTCTACATGGAAATAATGATTGATGCCAAGTAAGACTAATAACACACTGTAATGTCGAGATATGAACTATCAAATAGCTTGCATAAATAGGGTAAAATAAGGTTTAAATGATGCAGAATGCATGTTATATTTTCTAGGGTTTTTCTCTTCTTGACATCAAATACCTAAGTTACCTGAAGAAATTTGCATTCAACATTAATAAAGAGCGTTCAAAACTACTGCGCCCCACCTGCAATTTCCACAAACATGGAGAGGCAAGGGTGTGATAACAATTAAAATACTTCTTACTACGAATAACAATTAAAATCTTAATGATGAATGATGTTTGATTTTTATTTTATTTTTCATCTTATTTTCAATTATATTTAAAATTTTAAGAGATGCTACGAGCTTTCCTTGTGTATGTAAAAAATCAAGATTCAGATTTAATTTGTCTGTTTATGAAAATTGTTTTTGATTTAATTTAAATGTATCTGATTTAATTTTAAACGCTAAAAATTTGGTCAAATTTTAAATAGAAAAAACATATAAATATTCACATATTTATGAATCATTAATTTTAGAAGAATACATTTCTCATCTTAGTTTGATAATTTAATCAAATTTTCTAATAAATCACAGGTCATATTCATGACTAATTTTATTGATACACTCTATTGTGGTTGACTTATATCTATAAGAAACTTGTTTACAATCTTTGATTTGCTTTGTCCATGTTTTAGCTAAAGTTTCTTGTAAAGAGAGTAACATTTAATTAGGTTGAAAATTACAAAACATTGTATGCATTGGTAGAGATAAATATAATAGTTTATGGTCTATAAACAAAAATATGTTTTTAATTTCTTAAGATTAACTAATTAAATTATTTAAAGAATTGAATTTTATTTTCTTTACAATGTACTATTATAATTTCAATAAAATATTTTTTAAGTTTTAAAAGAGGAAAAAAAATAGCCTATAGATTTTCCAAAGGCATATGAATGGGTGTGCATATGCATATATAGATAGAGAGAGAGAATTTTTTATTTGGTAGACAAAGATTTAGCACAATATAGTTTTTTTTGAAATGACATATTTATTTTCTATCAATCTTTCTTTCTTAATGAAGAAATTGGAGTGGAATCATCTTCCTATGACAATATTCAGAGGATAGATTTACAATGAACTTTAAGATTTTATAAACTACAAGACACATGTATAAACACATAATAAATTAATCAATATGAAACATAACACATATATGCTTGAAGAAATACATATTAGGAGAAGAATCTTACAATATAAAGTAGCCCAATGTATTAAATTAGACAACAATATTATCACCACACACTAGGAAATAAAATTTTAAATACATATCACCAACATATATTCTTGATTAATTTTATTTAACATTCTAGTAGTCATAAATTTGTACAATACAAGAAAACTACTCCAGAACCTAATATATATGCATACGAGTGAATAAGAGATCATAAATTAAGTTTGGATAAGAGAGAAATTGATATAAGCCATCTTAATAATAATTTCATATAGCTTTTAGTCTTTAGATTTTGAATTTCTACATGAGATCACTATATATTTTTCCTTTTGTCATTTTCTTTAATATTTGTAAGTATAATATTGTGTCTTTTTGCAAGATACTTATTGTATCATAATGAATTATGTTTTTCTTGCAATCTTTTTTTTAAATCTACTCAAAGATATCTATATTATCCCTTTGTTTATACAAGATACACATCCCTAATCAATGTTAGAATCAATATGATGTCCTAATAAGTTCTTGTACCTTGATTCATTTTGAAGGGGACATAACTGACAAGCTAAGTTTACTTGGTAATTAGAGGAACAAATTTTTTACCATACATCTCATATTTTCCCAACTTCATCCATAACTCCATCCACAATCCATTTGTATTCAACCCATCATAGATTTTTTATTCTTGTCTTCTCTATTCCAACAAGGGTTTTTTGAATGGTTCTTCAAACCACATATTCTACAACGATGAATATACCAACATATTTCCTTTTAATGTCCTCTATGACAATGGGATCACTGCACACATTGCATTCTTTGAATTGATGTGTTTTTTATTATTAAAGAAGCATTAACTAGGGCACTAACCCTTAACATAGCCAAAGATTCAATATTACAAAAAAAACAGACAAGGGTGCTGATGCTTAAAAATGTAGCGCAAAGGTAGTAAAAGAAACAAAAAATAGGGGTACAAACCCTAGAGGAACCAAGGTCAAAACTCCAACAACCTAAAACCTAGCTCAAAGATGAGAAGAATCATCCAAGCCAAGCCAAATTTGGGGGAGGGGATTCCTTTTGCTAGCAACGAACCATGGTCCAAGCAATACAATCATTAAGACCATGAAAGGAAGGATTGGGTGGGGAGGGCCCCATAGATTTACAATCAACATCGGTAGCAAGCTGCTACCGGAGAATGGTAGCAGGATGCTATAGCAGAACATCGACATGCTTCTTTAAAAGAACAACATTAGGAGAAAATTTAGTAGGAAAAATTCCATGATGTAGAATAGGAGCAATAGTCATAGGGCCAAAGGAGGCCAGGTTAGTAGCACTGAGGGGTTCAATAGGAGCTTCAATAGAAGTAAGAGGCACATTAGTATCAATATCATTGAACTTATTTGTTTCTACCTATAACATCTATAATAAAATTTGTATTATTCCTCACAAAAAATACAACACCTTCATTCTTTGGCATTATTATTGGCTCAATTGCCTGTCAGATTCCTTTCCCATACTTTCCCAATCCTCCACCTTTATACCCCACATTTTTTATTAGGGAAAAAATGGGTTTTATAGGGACTTGAAACCACATAGTTACACCTTTATACACTATGTTTCTCATAATCTGAAAACCAACATTCTTTTCAAAGAAACAAACAATATTTCTAGATGCAAATGTGTTATCTTTTTTATCCTTAGAACCTTCATTAGGAATGGCTTTTACTAATTCACTAGCATTGGCATAGTGGTCAATAGAACTACACAATTCATCTCTATTGTATGAAGCATCACACACAAAAATTCATTTTCCTTTACTAATGTATCATTCAACTGATTTAATTGGCTATTTTGTGCTTGCAACTTTAGTATTTCATTCTTTTGCAAATCATTTTGTTTTTCCAACTTCTTCAAATTTTCATCTAAACTTTCAAAAAGTTTTATCTTTTAAATTTTTCTTGCAATTTTGTATTTTTCTTTTAACTTGGACCAATTCTTTTTTCCATAATATCATTTTCATTTAAATTTTCATATCTTTGTTTACATTTCTCTCTTATAGTCGCTATCAATTCTGAATTACATTTCTTAACACTTATCAATTCTTCCTCCAAAATATATTTTTCTTTCATTATTCTTTTACCAACTTTTTCAATTGAAATAAATAATGTAAACTTACTTATTTATAAACTTAACTTCTATTTTGCTAAATCTTCCTCCTTATGATGATTGATTTGATGGGTTCCTAACCTTCAATGTCCTTTATTTTGCAATCTTTCTATAGTTATTTGGTTTGGCTAGACAAAAAATATCTTCAAATTTCAATAACTTTCAACCTTGGTTTTGGCACTTTAATCTTTTTGAAATATATTAGCCTTTTTAAGGTGTTTCCTATAATATTAAAAAAAAAAACAATAGAAATAACTCACCTCTTTGGTGAAGTTTGGATAACATTATGTGTTTTATTTATTTGTAGGATACTTCCCTACATACCATTGTTTGCCTATTTCCCTGACTACGTATCTCCTCAAAAAGATTGCTTTTTTTCTTGTAGAATCAATTGCAATTGTAGTGTTATCATGAAATTCCAAAATTATATAAAACAAAAATTATCAAATTTCAGGCAACATTTTGCTAGTGATCACCATACTTAAATATCCTTATGTTATTTAGGGTGATGAATAATAATCATGTCATTTCATAATCCTATAAGATGCATTTTCATTATAAGGGCATGCAGTCATTTTTTCTAAAGGTAAGATAATTCAAACAAAATTGAGTTTATTTTTCTCAAAATTTATTTTATAGTTGCATTTTGAAAAATACCATATATAATATATAGTCAGGAATTAAAAAACTTCATACGTGAATAACACTAAAATGTGGAGTGAAGAAGAGAAGTTGTTGATGGAAGAATGCCTCCAAAGAACCATGGAACTAATGGATAAAATGAAAAAGGAAAATGAGAAAAAGTCCATGCACCTTGAAGGGGAAATTAGTAAAATCGGGGAAACCTTGAACACCATTATGAAGCAAAGCCACAAAATCGTGAAGAATTATGCTGCCTCTATGATCACATTGGTGGAGAAGTTGGATAAAAATCAGTAGGGTACCCTGTTCGTGGACTCGGATGCTGACAAAGATAAAATCCAGAAAGAGGATTCATGTCCCTCAAAGAGAACCAGAGCCAACCTCAAGAGACAGGCAAAGTCTTCCATTCAAGAGATCCAGGACCTAAAGAAGCTGAGTCAAGAGATGAACATCCTAGAAGCCAACATTGCAGAGACTACAAAGTCCTTAGGTTAATGTCTCTCTTTTTTCAACGTTTTGTTGTCTTTTGGTTGGGATTGTTGTCCTTTTTGTCTATTTGATAGCCTCTCTATTTTAGTGGACTTTGGATGTTTATTTTCATGTAGCCTGTAACTCTATGGTCTCGGGTCCTTGTAAAACCCATTTTTTCCTAACGAGGTTTGTATTTTGAGGGTTTATTTTATTCCATCTATAAAAGCGCTTCAAAATTTTCAAAAAAGGTTTGTATAGGAGGAAGCATTTTAAAAGATTAAAGTGGAGTTATAGGGTCAATTTATTCAACTTTTCAAATGATTTTGACAATTGAAATCATTAAGTATTAGGTTCTAATATTATTTATCATTTATTCTATATATTATATATATATTTAGTTTCTTTAGTTATACTTATTTTACAAGCAATATACAAATGAGTATGAATCTTTCATACCCCCATTGATAGGAATATTGCATAGAAATTTATTTCAAATACTCTAGAAAGGGTAGTATGTGTTTTTTTTCCTTCTTGCGTGTTATAATGAAATCAATCAATTTAGGAATAATTTATAATTTTTTTGTAAATATCCATTTATTTTCATAATGAATTTATGTTAGAAAGAATGAGATTGAAGTAATAGCTAAGAAGAGAGTGGTCATAAAATATTCAAAAGATAGTCAAACTATACTCAATATATGAATATATAGTTTTTAGTTTGTTTTAATTTTTATGTTGTTATTTTTTTTTGGAGTAATATTTTGAATCATATTTTATTTTCAAATTGTTCTTTAACAATGTTTTTATTTCAATATATTAAAAATTGACTATAATTTTATAATATCTTTTTTAAAAATCTTTGAAATTTTATATATACATTTATAATTTACCATTTATAAATTATTACTATTAAATTTATAAAATAAAAATTTATCAACAATGATATATCTTAATATCATTTACATATTTTTTTAAAATATAAATATATTAACTTATTTAAATAATAATATAAATATAAGTTCTATTCCAAAATAGTAATAAAAAAATTGAAAACTATGTTACTTTTTTTCTATTAAAATGATGCAAACCATATGCAAACAAATGAATAGGGTTAGTTAGACTAGATGTGATTCTAGAAGAGTAACGAACAACTTATGAATTATAGAAATTTATTAATAAAAAGAAAATTAATGAATAATTTAAACAAAACAAAAAGAAAAGAAACCCTGCAAAATATGTTGTCTCCAAGTGCCTTTTGAGAGTTATAAAATATCTTTATACTACTCTTGTTAATACAAAATATGTCGCCAAATGAAGCTGGTTGGATAATTTTTGTTTTTGGAAAGCAATATCATTTTTCATACATAGGTTCTCAATACAAAACTACAAAAATCTCATAAGAGAAATCTTCTATTTTTTTCTTTAATACTCTTCAGGCCATTCAACGGTGTATTGTTAATATTCTATGGTTTCAAATTGGTCTCTTCCCTTTGTTTATTTGGGCACTCCTCTTACTGTTGGTAGACATCCTAGGTCCTCTTGGTAGAATTTGCTTGACAAGTTGCATCAAAAGGTTAATCATTGGACTCATCACTGGTTATCTACTACTACTAGATTGACTCTTTTAAAGTCTGTTATTCGAGCTTTGCCTATCTACACATATTTTGTTCAAGTTGCTCCCATGTATTTTCTTCGATAATTTGATGCACTCTCTCGTTAGTTTCTTTTCAGTAGTAATTTATTGAATGTTAATTGGAGCCTTGTTAAGTAGGATACTGTGTGCAGACCTAAGAATGAGGTAAGCCTTGGCTTATGATCTGCTATTTTGAATGGGTAAGTTCCTGCAGCTAAGTTGTATTAGCATTGGTGTACTAGCCAAAGTTAGCTTTGGGCTCACATCCTAACCCACAAGTATCTTAACAACGCTAATGGGTTTTACATTCACTGATTTCCTTTAGTGGGATGAGGTTCTATGATATGGAATACTTTTAAATTGGGGGCTAAATTGGTTAAGAATGGTCTTTTTTGCATTTGTCACTCAAGATCACAAGCTCTTTTTTGGTTGGATTCTTGGGGTGGATTTTTGTGATTATTTTACTACGATTGGTTGGGATAGGATTTATCATTATAAGGTTGCATATAACTGTGTGTTGGTGGTTTTTTTTCATTGGAAATGTCCTTTTGAATGGCCGACAGGAGATTCTGTGGCCAATAGGACAAAGTTGGCTCAGATTCTAGGGTCTCCTGAGTGTACTACCTTGGCAGGGAATGATGTTCTGGCTTGGGCAAGTAGTAATTTGTCAGGTAGGTTTTTTTTTTTCTGCTAGGTATGCTAAGTTGGCTTAACAAACCTTTTGAGACACTTGGGTCCTTTGGTAGAAGCACATTTGGTACAAATTTTCATGATCCAAGTGCAATTTTTTATGTTGTTGGTTGTTCACAATCGATGTCTTACTTGGGATAAATTATGTAAGCATGGTTTTCAAGGTCCCTCAAGGTGTGTTTTGTGTTGTGATAGTGAAGAGAGTGTCTCTCATCTCTTTTTCCAGTGCTCCTTCACTAGATATATTTGGCATTTATGATGGGATGTGTGGAACCAAGCTTGTTGGCATGTTTCTTCTTTGTTTGAGTTGTTTGGTAGATGGCGCAAGGCTCATATTAAAACCTCTTTTCTTCAAGTTGCTTGGAATCTTGACCCCTCTTTTGTTATTTAGAATATCTAGTTGGAAAGGAATCATCAGATCTTTCAAAATGTTCAGTTGGGGGCCCCACATTTGTGGTGGAAAATTCTCCACTCTGGGAGAAACTATTTCAGCTAGATGTGACTTTTCAAAAGTTGTAGACCCAAGTGATGTTAGTTTCTACAATCATCTCCATACTCCTCCCCCATAGTACTAGATCATGCAAAATAGGTGCAATCACCCTCTTCAAAAAATAAAATTGGTGGGGGTGTGGAGTTCTCCTCTGCCGAGTATTCTTAAAATCAACATGAACGGGTCCTCGTAGGGAAACCCTAGCCCTGTTGGTATTGGTGGTGTTGGGAGAGATAGTTTGGGGAATCCTTAATTATTATTTTTTGTGTATAAAGGGTTTCATACTAATAATTTGATGGAGGCAGAGTGAGCTTGTGCTCTTGGTTGGTGTAGGCTTATCTGTGAATCAGATTTGCAGGTGGTGATGAATTTGCTGACTCGGCCACGTTCTAAGGATGTGAGTTGGCAGCTAATTTTGGTTGTTAACTAGATTCTCCATTTGAGTGCTTCTTTGGATTTTGTTACTTTTTTTGCATATTCTTAAGGAGTGGAATGTTGTTGTAGACTATCTAGCCAAATGGGCTTCTGATTACATGCATAGCTAGAATATTGTGGATAAGGGTCAGTTACCCTTGGATTTATCTCTTCACTTAGATCACTTAGTAGATCTTGATAGGGCAGTTTGATGCCTTGCTTTGTATTTCTTTTTCTTTAAATAAATTTTAACCCCTCTTTTATTCCAAAATAATTTCTACATTACCATATTATGGAGCATGATAATTAATTGTAGATTCATATAAAAGTGTATCAATAAATAGCTAAAATTAAAAGTAAAGTCAAGATGTCGTGTGAGAGAAACTACCACCACAAAAAATGAAATGGCTATAGTTAGTAGAAATACAATCCTGCCAAATTCACATATTTGTGATGAATTAATTGAATGTAAACTATTTTAACACATGAATTAGTCCATGCGAATGGAACAATGAAATATTCCAAATTTGTCATTGTTTATTCGTGTCATATTGCATGAAAACCGCACACGCCTTTAACACTATTCATGAATGGAAACGAATCAACTATATATCCTGAGATACCATTGAACATAATCTAAGAGTTTACTTGTGTTATGTAGCAATCTTATTATGAAGTAGTAATAAAAACAATGTCCAAGGCATATGTAGTTATTAGAGGCAATACTACGTAAGTTATTGCAAAAAGTGTTTGGACATGATCCTAAAATAATAGGAGCTGGATGTGGGAAAAATATGTCATAAGAAATTTTTCAAAATAATTTTTTAAATGTGATATGTTTTTTTAAGACATAAAATGTTTACAGTTGTTCGTAGTCAGTTTAAATCAGATAGTCACGATGAATTTATTTTTTTCGCTGCATAATAGTTTGAATCAGATAGTATAGTGAAAATTAAAAACAAAGAAATTTATATAATAATGAAATAAATTTATAACAATGATTTCTGAATTCTTTAAGATTATAATTTTATTTTTCTTAAATAATTTAATAGTTTCTGATAGTACAATGATTATATATTTCTTATTGCACCCGTTGGTGGGTATTATCGTCGCAACAAATGCAAGTATATTATGCATTGGTGACACGTCGTCTTTTCAAACTCTATGGCATGCGTTCAATGATTCATCCAGTCTTGTCTTTATACTTCAGCTTTTTTTAAAAGGTTAAGGATTGTTCATATCATTTTGTTTTAGTTAGCATATTTATATTATAAAGAATCTAAGTTAAATAAATAAAATACATGGAGAACAGAATTTGATTGTAATGAGTTTTAAGTTTTTCACACTATTTAAAGGAAATTTAAAAAATGTAGTATATAATATTAATGGATAAAAAATTTAAATCAATGATCATATATTGTAATAATTCATACATTTTTAAAATATTTATTTGTTGAAATGTAGAGGAAGGTGATTGCAAGTGTTACAACAATTAAACAATTACACATTCAAGTATAGTTTGAATTTTTGAATAATGAAATAAAATTAAAGATTTCAATGATGTCTACTAGATCAAAACAGTTTAAAAGATCAAGAATTGCAGCCATAAGATATTTTATAATTATTTTTTATTTATAGATTTAAATGATTCACCATTCATGTAATAATTTTCTCTGAGTTCTGGTTTTCTTTGTTAGGATTAAATGCAAAATTAAAGTACATAAATTAAATAGAGAATTCATAGATAGAGACAAAAGAAACACACAATCTTATCGCGGTTCACCAAATTCCCTACATCCACACTCAAAGCAGGGGAATCGATTTTATTATGACCAAATTTTGGTTTTACATACATAGCAGCAAGTAGCTTCAGAACACACATTGATGATATTCAACTAGCTCTTTAAAGAGCTTCACAAGAGAAGTTGAAAGGCCAAAGGATTTGGCGGCAAAGGAGTAGGAGTCTGTTGGACTTCACTTCCAACAACCTCCCACTTGAAGGCCAACAAACTGTTGCATAAGTAGATTCCCCCACTCAGTCCTGCTATCATATGTTGGAAAGGCCAAGAGAAGCTCAACAAAACTCAAACTTCTCCCATTTAACAACTTTGGTGAGCACATCAGCTGGGTTCTCCTTGGTGTGAATTTTGTCTACATGAAACTTGCCCTCTTCAACCATTTAATGAATATAATGACTACATACATTAATGTTTTTTGACCGAGACTAAGATATCTGATGCTTAGTCATAAAGATGGCACTGTGATTATCACAAAACAAGGCAAAAGCTGATTGCTTCAAACCCAATTTGCAAAACAAGAGTTGGAACCATACCATCTCTTTGGCTCCCTTAGAGAGAGATGTGTATTCAACCTCTCTAGTTGATTGAGCAACTATATGTTGCAATTTAGAAGCCCAACTAATCGCTGCCCCAACAAATGTGAAAGTGTAACCTAAAGTAGACTTCCATTTGTCTGAATCCCTAGCAAAAATAGAATCAATAAACCCTCACAAGTGTGCCTTGCCCTTCCCAAAACATAAGCAAAAATCTGAAGTAACCTTGAGATACCATAAAATATACTTGACTGCCTCCCAATGTGGTTTGCTCGAATTAGACTTAAATCTGCTCACCACTCCCACAACATGAGCAATATCCAAACAAGTAGACACCATAGTGTACATAAGACTCCCAACTGTAGATTTGTATGGAATATTGTCCATAAACTCCTTATCTTCTTGTATTTTTGGACACAATTGAGAAGACAACTGAAAATGAGAGGCTAGGGGGATGCATATAGACTTAGCATTCACCATACAAAATCTGTCCAATACTTTTTTAATGTAGTCTTGGTGAGATATCTTGAGTTCTCTCTTTTTCCTATCCCGAAGAATGGTCATCCCAAGGATTTTCTTCGCTTCCCCAAAATATTTCATGGCAAACTTATTATCTAAGTGAGATTTAAGCTCATAAACAATTTTCATGTTTGTGCCAGCCACTAGCATATCATCCACATAAAAGAGAAGTATAACAAATCCACCATCTGGAAGCTTTTTAAAATAGATACAAGGATCAGACTCACAACGAGTAAACTTGTGATCAATCACAATCTTATCAAATTTGAGATACCGTTGTCTTGGGGCTTTCTTAAGCCCATACAAACTCCATTTCAATCTACAATAAAGATGTTCTCGACCCTTTTTGATAAATTCTTCAAGGTGATACATAAACAATTCCTCATTAAGGTCGCCATGGAAAAATGTCATCTTCACATCCAATTGTTCAAGGTCAAGATCCCATGCTGCAACCAATCCCAATATGGCTTATGGTAGTCATATTGACTACTGGCAAAAAAATTTCTTTAAAATCGAGGTCTTTCTTCTAAGTGTACCCCTTGACAACTAGTCTTTCTTGAAACCGTTTTCGACCACCAGCTTCATCCTTCAATTTATAAACCCAATTATTACGTAATGCCTTTCTATCAGGCATAAGTGGCACCAAATCCCAAGTCTGATTTCACAATAATGCGTCCCTTTCTTCACACATTGCAGTGTTCCATTTATCACAATCGGCAATTTTACAAGCTTCTTTATAAGTTGTAGGCTCTGTTTAATCAAAGATTAACAAGATGGTCTCGGCTTCTTCACAAAATAACATCTCATAATCTATAAATTTTGGGGGGAGTCTACGCTCTCTGGTAGACCTGCATTGCTGATTATTAACACCACATGCTTGAGTGTTTTCTCCAACACAATGACCAGGAGACACCAAACCAACATTTGAAACCTCTGGATGAAGACGTGAGACTTTATTTTATCAGTAAAGGGCATAGAGTGGAGGCAATTTTATTTACTGAGACCACATGAGTGGTCTACCATGAATTTATTATCCACGGTATGTGGATATCGTCACTGCAAGGAGCCCGCGGAGGGAGAGTGAAGTGGTAGTCGCATTAGCTGTCCCAATAACTATGAAGGCTGCTTTTGTCCAGGTAGTGTAGACTATGATGTAAGTTGTGGGGTAAGCAACAAAATAGAGGGTGATTCCTCATTGCTACATCATGAAGGCTGCTCACTAGCAGTTCCTCAATTCTCTATGTGGGCCCGTGTTTTAATCTGTGAGGAATCCATTAGAGGCCGAGGTAACCCTGTTCCAAATAGTGATGGCTCTGTTATGAGCCAAGGAGATGCAATAGAGGTTCTATCAAATTATTCACCATTGAGAGTCTCTCCAAGTGACGAAAAACTAGAATCAAATGGTAGATTAATAACCGGCAGAGCTCCCACTTGATGGGAAGACTGATGTAAACCACCATTATTTTGAAATGGTGAAGAATAATTTTTAAAAACCGATAGAGGAACATACTCCGTTTCTTATTTATTCTAAACTTGCAGCACAAGGAAAGATGTCTCATTAAAAATAACATCCCTGCAACTTGAAACCAAATTGCTCTTTGCCATACCCAATGAAAATACACTTCTACAACTCGGGATCCAATTTAGTTTTTTTCTCTTTGGGTATATGCAAGAAGGCTTCACATCCAAACATGTGAAGATGCGAGTAGGAAATCCTCTTCCCCTACCATTCATCTGCCAGAATACCAAAATCTAATCTAGGTGAGGGACTTCGGTTTATCAGGTATATTATTGTGTTGCAAGTCTCTGCCCAAAATTCCTTACCTAGACCTACATTTGATAACATACAACTGCACTATTTTCTTGAGGAGTGAAAGGAACAACCTTAATCCTTCTAATCCCATTATTAGCACTAAAACCATCAAATTCTTGTGAACAAAATTCTCCACCATTATCTATTTGTAAACACTTAATCTTATGCCCAATCTAATTTTCAACTAAAGCCTTAAAAATTTTAAATTTTGAAAAAAATTCAGATTTCTTAGAGAGCATGTAAATCCATACTTTCCTCATCAAGAAAGGTGACCAAATAGTTAGCTCCTCCAATGGAGTTACCTCGGTAGGCCCAAAAACATTTGAATGTACTAGCTCCAACAGTGTTGTCTTCGTATCACACCCACCTTTCAAAACACTAACTCACTTTTGTTTTCCGTAAAGACAATGTTCGCAAAAGGCTAAATCTACAAGTTTGAGACCCGGAAGCTAATTTCTTGTGTTTATAACATTGAGCCCTTTCTTGCTAATATGTCCAAGTCTTTGATGCCAAAGATTCAATTTGTTGTCCTCAACCACCATTACAACTCCCACTTCACCATAAGTCTTAAATATATAGAGACTACCCAGTTTATTGTCATTAGCAATCAGCAAGGTACCATGAGCTACCTCCCAAGTATTCGAAAGAAAATTCATATTAAGATCTTGATCAAAGAGCTGTCCAATGGATATCAAATTCTATTTCAATTGTGGGACATGTCAAACATCTTTGGGCAGCCATGTTTTACCACCTTCTAATGGTAGGAACACATTACCCTTGCCTATAATTTTACAAGCTTTGTTATCTCCTAAGAAAACATTTCCAAAGTGACCTTCTTTGTAGTTTATGAACACTTCAAGACATGAGGTAGGATGATGGGAGGGACCGGAATCAAGTACCCATGAATCCAGAGTAGTGTCGATTGTTGAAAGGATTAGAACACTATCATCCTTGTCATAGAGGGTATTCGCTTTGTTGTCCCACACCTTCTCTTGTGCCCTTTTATAATTTCTACAATCCTTCTTTACATGACCAGATTTACCACAAAACCAACAATCACCATTTTTGTTCCTAAACATCAATCTCTTTGCTGATTTCGATCTTCTATACTGATTATTTCTACCTCTATCATGGCTCCTACCTCTATTTTCAATGCTTACTACCATTAAGGATTCACTAGATGAAGGTTTTTCATTTTTCCTTCTCAAATCCTTGTTGAGAAGAGTAGCTACTACATCATTAAAAACTAACTTTGTTTTGCCAGATATCGATGTGCTAATGGCTGTTACAATACCATACCAACTGCTTGGTAAACAACATAACAAAAGGACAAGATTTCACTCAGTGTCTTGTGTCATCCCCACTGAAGTTACTTGACTGATCAATGTATTAAATTCATTGATGTGATTTGCCATTGCACAACCTTCCTTCATCTTAAGCTTGTACAACCGCTTCATGATAAACAGTTTATTTGTAGCTGATGCCATTTCATACATGGTTGTTAATTTATCCCATACATCTTTCATTGTTGCTTCACCCATGACATTGAAGAGGACACTGTTGGACAGCAGGAGAAAAATTGGCACTCTTGCCTTTTTATCTAATTTTTCCCATTCTTCATTAGCCACCATGGTTGGCTTCTTCTCTTTCCCTTCAAGCACAAGTGAAAGGTCTTGCTTTATCAGCAAGGACTCCATCTACACCTTCTATAACTCAAAGTTCTGACCAGAGAACTTCTCTAGCTTCGCTTCTTCCATGATTTCGTCAACCACCAAAATCTTAAAAATGATCTAACCTCACTGTGATACCAATTGTTAGGATTAAATGCGAAATTAAAGTACAAAAATTAAACAGAGAATTCATAGACAGAGACAAAAGAAACACAAAACTTTATCGTGGTTCAACAGATTGCTTAATCCACACTCAAAGTACGGGAATCAATTTTATTATGACCGAATTCTGGTTTTACATACACAACAACAAGTAGCTTTAGAATACACATCAAAATGATATTCAACCAACTCTTTAAAGAGCTTCACAAGAAAAATTGAAAGGCCAAAGGATTTGGCAGCAAAGGAGGAGTCCATTGGACTTCACTTCCAACATTTTTGACATCAAATAGTCAAGTTACCTAAAGAAATTTGCATTCAACATTAATAAAGACTACGACTAGGTTTGATAAGCTTAAAATTGTTATTTACATCTCCAATCAAGGCAGCATCTTCTAGCAATTAAAATAATTCTTACTATGAACAACCAACAATTAAAATATTGATCTGGCTACTCAATACATACCATAGTTTGCCAATCAACATCAACATCCTCCTACATCTTCAAGTTGATGCATGAAAAACAAAAACAAAAGAGCATGTAAACAACTACATAGATGTAATCACTAAGCTACTAAGTAACAAAGTTTTGGGTTAGGGCATAACTGATGAATTCTTCAAATTCATAAGCCTCTTTGTTCCATCGCTCAAAAACTTATAGAAGAGCATAATCAATAGGATTTATGTATTTCAAAAATAAAAAGAACATTGCATTTATTGTGCATAGTTAATATGATTTATGTTAGTATTTTGTTTTTATTTTTATTTGACAGATAAATTAAATAATTACGCCGAGAGGCATTCCTATATAGTCATAGCAGGGGGAGTGAAGGATAGAATAAAAGTGGAATATTCTATATAAACATTAAAGAAAATGGAAACATGATGGAACACCAAGCACCACCTGAAGCTACATGGACCATAATGTAAAACTGTTCACATGCCTTGTCTATGCCTCCAAAGATATGTTGCGACTCTTATAATTGAAAATGTAACATCAAATATAGCAGTTACATGCAATGGAAGAAAGAAGGAAGGAAGTTTATTGTCTTTAAATGAAACCATTTTATCTCTGAGATATCTTTGTTTTGCATTTATAGTCATCGCATCATTGCTGAGGAGGATTACAATCATTTATCAAAATTTGCAGCTTAGATTTGATTACAGGAGAAGGATTGCAATCTTTGCTAGGGAGGATTTGGCGTTATCCACTAGAATTTGCAAGTTAGATTTGATATATATATGTCATTTGATTTTCAATTTTGTTCCTGCATGTTATCGATCTCAGATTGAATGATAGACATGCGAGAAGAAGAATACAGGTTGAAGGAATGATGTTAGTCTGAAAAGAACCAAATGGTATGACGGTGGAGGAAGGCAACCATTTTGGGAAGTGCTTATATCTCATCAAAGACGGGTATCTCATCAAGCTTTTCCTTACAACCCATTATATATATCATCTATGAATCAATGAAACATTTATATTACACTAGCTTTTACTGCTTTTATTCTATGGCCTTGCATGTAGAGTAATCTTGTTGGATGATATTAGATGAGTGAATGCTTTAAATTCTTGATTTGTTGGGTGAGGACACCATAATGGTTGGTAAGTTGAATATTTTCATTATTTGCTATGCTTATTTCTATTCAGCTCTGGTGTAGAAGCTCAGGAAAAATGATTGGCAGATGGCATTACACTTACTATAGGTTTTTGTGGTATTGTGGAAGCAGATTTTTTTACCACATGTGAGCTTTCTCTTGAATTAGTTTGTTTGTTCTTCAGCAATGGCTAAAAAAAAGGAAAGTCAAAAATATCAAAGGACTTCAAACGTATGGAAGTTTAAAACATAAAGAATATGTCAAACCTCATTAGCAATTCTTTTTTTTAGAGTAACTAAAATGAAATTTGCTTAAACCATAATGATTTGATGCATCTCCATGCCCAATTCAAAATCTCCCATTTTTACACAAGCAAGAATAATAAAAAATGTTATAAATATATATTATAATTTTTAAAATTCTATTTAAAAGATAATTGTTATTGAAAAATGTTAATTTTAAATTATTATTTAAAAATATTAGTTTAAATTTCTTATCTAGAAAGATTGAAAGAAATTTTCTTTCTTCAAAATCTTAAATATAAAAATATAATATATGCTTATACAAATAGTACAAAAATAATATTTAATTTTTAATTTTCAATTTAAAAAGATAAAAAATATAATGTTTCTAATTTCAAAAATCAAAATTTGTGCATATAATAGTGCAAAATAAATATTTTTTTCTTAATTTTCAATTTTAAATCTTGGTTATTTTGCAGGAGCTAATTTTAAGGTCACATTTTAGAAATTAAACAAAAAAATTATATTTTTCTAAAATTAAGTGTTCATTCATTTAACAATTACAAAAATAGAAATTAGTTTAATTTTAGATTTTGAAATAATTTGCATGCAAAATACAATAGAAATGTTGTTGATATTTCTACAAAAATATAGAAATTTTCCATTTAAATCTAGATTTTAGTTTTAAATTTATATTAAAATTGATTGATGATTCATTTTTTATTTTAGAACTTGTAGTGATTTGCATGCAAAATGGAAAATAGAATAAAAATGTTGTTAATATATCTACAAATTTTTTAGAAAGATTTTATTTATATTTATATTTTATTTTTAAATTTATTGTAAAACTAATTGTTGATTCATTTTAAAAAAAAAAAGCACAATTGAGTTTAATTTTAGAAATTGAATTGATTTGGATACAAAGAGGAAAAATAGAATAGAAATGTTGCTTATATATTTAGATTTATTTTTTTTTTTTTTTTTTAAATTCACAAATAAAAAGATATTATTTCAAGTTAGTTGATTTATGCTAAAGGAAAATATAGATTAGAATATGAATACCATTATATGTGCTTTAATTGTTTTAAAACATTAGGATCCTTATAATTTATTGAAGTTATTATGTGAATAATATATATTAGTTACATATTAAATATAGAATACATGTTTAGATAAAGTAAGTTATTTTTTATAAAATAGATGTTTCCATGTTTTGTTTGAAAAAAGATCAAGAGTGTAGTAAAGATAAGAAAGATATAGAACTTGGTTTTTTTAATAAAAATACAAAACTTAGTAAGTTAGAAGAAAAGTATGTTAATTATTTGTAGTGAAAGAATGGATTTTTTATATATTTTTTTATTAGAGACATGGCATTAAGAGATGCACAATTTTAATAAATTAAAGAAACATTATATGTAATGAAGTATAGATTTTAATATAAAAGAATACAATGCTCAATCTGTGATATCCTCTAAAATATTTTTAAAAATTTCTATTTCATTTGTGATAAACTTTAGAAAGTATATAGGTACTTCATCATATGAAACCATAATCCTACCCTAATGGTAACCATAATCAATAATTATAATTTTATTATAATCCTAACATAGGCACAACCTTAATCAAATAGTAACTACATGCTCATCCTAACTCCAACCCCAACCAAATAGTAAAAAAATTGAATCCTAAAATTAAACCAAATTGAACCCTATCCCTATAAATAATTTAACACTAAACCAAAATGCCTAACCATAATAGTAAACAAATTATACCCTAAACCTAGCAATAAACCAAGTTGAACCCTAAGGCCCTTTAACATAATTGAACACTTCACTTATTTAAACCATAATTCTATTAGTAACATAACTTGAACCCTAATATAAACCAAATGGAATCATAACCCCAAATTGAACCTAATTGAACATTAAACCAAATTGAACCTTAAGTCCTAACCCTAACCCTAATCCTAACCATGATGTAAATCCTAACAATAATCATAACCCTTACCCTAAACCTAGCCCTAACCATAATACTAATTGTAGCCCTTAAGCCTAACCCTAACTATGATAACAACCCTATCTCTAGCCATAATTCTAACCATAATCCTAAACCCTAAGCCTAAGCATAATCTTAACCTCAATCATTTTGTAAATCCTAACCCTATCTATAACTATGATGTAAGCTTTATCCCTAGCCATAATCCTAATTGTAACCATAAACAATAATCCTAACCTCTAACTCCAACCCTAACCCCAACCATGATGTAAATCCTAACCCTAACCATTTACCCTATCTCTAACCCTATCCCTAACCCTATCCATAGCCTAAATCATGATGTAAACTCTAACCATAATCCTAACCTTAACGCTTATCCTAGCCCTAACCATGATGTAAAACCTAATTATAAGCCTAATCCTAACTCTAAACTCTAATTCAAACTATAACCCTGACCCTAACCATAGTCCTAAGCCCCAACACTAACCATAATCCTTACCCTAATTGTAACCTTGATGTAAATCCTGACCCTATCTATATTAACTATTGCCACTGCTTCGAATTAAAAAATTAGTTTTACTTCAATGATAATTGAGCTAACTTCACCAATGAGAATAACAAATAGTTACAATTTATATCATTTTTAATAAGCTTACCTTTTATAATCCTTCCACTTTCACTTAAGCTATTAGAAAATTATCCTCCACAAACTACACTCCTCAACAACAAATAAATCATATAGCACATATATTAAATGCTCCAAAGTCAATTCAAATTTGTATTAATAACATAAACCTAATTAAACCTTAACTTTAACCTTAAAATGAAGTTTTATTATATAATCCTAACCCTCACACCATGCTTTATCCTTAAACTCTAACTCTATTTGAATACTAATGCTAAATCTAACTATAATTAAACCCTAAATAAATTGTAATACTAACCCTAACCCTAATCCTAATCAAGATGTAAATTCTAACCCTAGCAATAACCTTAATTATAACTTTAAACCTAACTGTAACCCAAACCCTAAAACTAACCCTAATCCAAATAATAATGTAAATACTAACTATCATCCTAATCCTAATTTTAAACCCTATCCCAAACCATAACCCTAACCCTTACCATGATTCAAATCCTAAACCTAACCATAATCCTAAGCCCCGACCCTATCCATAATCATAACAATAACCCTAATCATGATGCAAATCCTAATCATAATGTTGACCCTAAACCTAACCTTTACCATGATCTAAACACTAACATTAATCCTAACACTACCCATGATATAAATCATAACCCTAGCTATAATACTAATGTTAACCCTAACACTAACCTGAATGATGATCTAAACCATAACCTTTACCATAGTCCTAGCTAGAGCTCTAAACCATTACCTTAATCATAACCCTAACCCTAACCCTAACATAACCTAATCATAACCCTAAACCCTAACTCTAAAATTAGGGAATGGCTCTATACCCCGTAGGTGCACTAATCATCTATTACAATGTATTAATAATATATAAAGGGTATTAATATCTTGGTGCAACCTAAGGGTTGGATAGTTTTTCCCTAAAAAATAACCCTAAACCTAACCCTTACCATGATGCACAACCTAACCCTATTCATAATTCCAAACATGATGTAAACCCTAATCCTAACCATGATGTAAATTTAAACCCTAACCATAACCATAATAATAACCCAAGAAACCCTAACGTAAGCAATAACCCTAATCATAATCCTAATTAAATTTGAAAACTAACCTTCAAATGAAGCTCTATTATATAACCGAAAACCTAACAGCATTCTTTATTCTTAAATCCTTGCCCTTCTTGATTCATAACACTAACTCTAACCTTAATTTATTTGTAATGCTAACCCTAATCTTAATTAAACCCAATCCCTAACCCTATTATTGATTCTAATTGAACCTCAACCCTTACCCCAAGCATTATCATAAAATAACAACTCTAATTGATAACTAAAACTAAATATAACTATTATTTTATCTATAATACTATAACTCCCTCTAATCTAGACCGTAACCCTAACCCTAACTTGATAATGACCCAAAACCTAACTTTATATCTAATTATAATTATAATCTTTAACCTAACTTTATATCTAATTATTAATTATATATAACCTTATGATCCTAACTATATAACCCTAACCCTAATTCTAACCATAACCCTATTCTTAACCTTAACCCTAATTACAATCACTAAGATTAACCCGAATCGTAACCCTTACCTCAACCCTAACCATAATCCTAAGTACAATAATAAATCTCATTATAACTATAACCCTAACCCTCATTATAATTATATCTTTAATGCAAAACCTAATCCTAAGCATAAACCTAACTATGATATTAGCCCTAACCCTAACCCTAATCTTCAACTAAAGCCCACATAATTGTTATTCTATCATGATCATAATCTTATCTATAACCATAGTCCCACCCTTGACTATAATCGTAACCCTAACTCTAACCAAGTTTTAAACCCTGACCCTGATATTATACACTTAATAACTATAAAGCAATATTACAATTTCAAAAAAAATATATAATAGTATTATACTTATCGTATAGCACTATATTAATATAATATTACTAATAAAACTATAAAACTAATATTATAAATAACAATAATTTTACATAATAATATAATACATTTCAAATATTTCAAATTTATATTATAAATATTATTTTCAATAAATTATAAAATAATATCATAATAATCAAAAAAATATAAATTAATAATAATAATATATTAAAATATTATTCCACAAATAAATAAAAAATAATAATAATAATTGCAATAATAATATTACATATTATTGCAAAAAACATTAATAATACAATATTATATAGTTCTATTTTGATTTTTTTATTGTTTCCCATGTTGTGTCGCAATGCTACTAGCTTACATATATTTAATTAGATATCTTCTCGAGGCTCCTATTTTTATCATGTACCCCTAACTCTAATAGGCGCCTCCAGAAGATATCTCTCGACGTATTATCTATATATGTGATTAAAATCAAATATATGTAAGCTAGTTTTTATCTTTATTGATATTCATGATAAACATAATTGCAATAATTAAACGTAGTGTACTTTGAATGATTATCAAACATGTCTATAATATCTACCATGTATCGATATTTTCTAATCAGATTATTTTCTATCATTTATTTAAATTTAGAGAAAAACGAATGTGAGTCTCCGTTATTATTTCAAAAGTGTCTTTTTCCATGAAAAGTTTCATATGATAGGTCAATTTAAAAAAAAATGAAAGTCTAACAAAAATATTCAAAAAAATATTAGATTAGAATTTTGAATCTCTATGGACTTATATATTCTAAATTCTAAAGCAATCTTCTCAAAGCTAGAAGTGAGGCAAATGAGTGAGTAGATGTTCTCCTTCAATGGATCGCTCTTCCACATTTGAATATTTGAAGATCAAAATCTTTAGACCTCTCCAAAGGACTGTCAGAGTTAATTGGTTTCGCCAAGGAAAGGAGCGGTGGATAGTATCTATCTCTTGTCAGATCATCTATCTTTGTCAGACCTAGGGGGATAGTAGCCTTTGCAAGTGGCCGAGAGAGAATCATCTCAGGAAGGAACTCTTTACGGCCGAATTTGATTTTAAGAAAATAAAATATATACAAAAAATAAAATAAATGGCATGAATGGAACTATCTTTGAAATCTCCACATTTAAAGAATTTAGCTACTCGGCTAGAACTTGAGTTAAGGGTGAAGGTCCTCGTTCTTGGCATCTAGCAAGCTATAATTGTTTTCAAATTTTGAAGCTGTCATATAGGAAGAGAATTAGTGGAGAGTTTTTCTTAGACTTTGTTGTGGCAGCGAGTTTGGTGGGGATAGAGTAAAATAGGGTCCTAATTTCACTAGAAATTGTTAACTTTTAGCGATAGAAAATCCAGTTGACCAATGATTTCAAAAAACGGAATCATTAAGCGGATTTTGGGATGATTTGATAGACCAACTTGATACGAGTATGATAATACAGATGCTTTGTGGAATTAATGCATGGAAGGCTTCCTTTGCAAGTTTCATTCTATTTTGTTTTCCTTCTCATTTTCTCTATCGGAAGCATTTGAAGCTCGAAAAGAAGGTTTCAAAAGGGTGTAAACATAGGATTCGGATCCAGCAGAGTTAGGAAAATGGCATTCATGGGCGAGATAAAGGAGAACACTTGCAGAAATGTGTCCCATTTTGTGGTCGTGAGGGCTGTCAATAGAATTCTCAGAGAGGAATTTCTAAGAGAAAATCGTAAATACATGATGAATACACAAGTCAGAGAGGAATTTCTAAGAGAAAATCATAAATACGGGATGAATACAGAAGTACCGGCAGTCTTCTTGGCAACACTCCTCCCACAGGTCTTTCCAAAGAAAAAGACTGAAAATCTTTGTAGAAAAAGCTTATAAATATTCATACTTATGAACCATTAATTTTAGAAGAATACAGTTCTAATCCTACTTTGATAATTTCATAAAGTTTTTCAAATATCTACATGTAATATTATCGACTAATTTGGTTGATAGGCTCTTTTGTGGTTGATTTATATTTATAAAAAATTTATTTAGAATCTTTGTTGCATTTTGTCTATGTTGTTAGTGTATTTATTTTACTTATTTACATAAGCTTACTTTAGCATACTTGGTTGTCTATATCTACTTGACACTTGTTCATGTAAGTTGTCAAGATCATTTAGGAGTTGATTAGAGAGGTGTTAACTTAGTTTTGACACCTCATGCTGGTTTAGTGGGAGGCAACTTGCCACCACTCATTGAGTGTTGGGTTCAATTTCTCATTCAAACCAATCACTCTAGCTACATGTATTGGGTCAACTTTGCTCATATTCAGGGTGTAATCTTGTACTTATTTTAATCTCTTTTATCCCAAGGTTCGTACACATGTTTTGGCTAAATTTTCTTATAAAGAGAGGAGAAACCTTTTAATACTTTAAAAAACACAAAACATAGCATGCATTGGTAGAGATAATATAATAATTTGTGTTGTGCAAAACAAATATTAGTTATTTATATCATTAATGTTAACTAATTAAATTCTTTATAGAGTCAAATTTAATTTATTAATAATTTATTTACAATTTCAATAAAAAAATTTAAGTTTTAAAAGAAATACGATTCTAGCATATGGATTTTCCTAAGATCTATGAATTGTTGTGTTGATTAAAATATATAGATACATATTTTAGAACAACACAATTTTTTGTTAATATAAGATATTCATTTTCTATCAAGTTTCTTTTCTCAATGAAGTAATTGTAGTGTAATCATAATCCTATGACAATATTCAGATGATATATTTAGAAAGGACTTAAAAAATTGATCAAAACTATTGCACATATGCATAAACAAATACTAAATAAATTAATCAATACAAAACATAACACCTATATGTTTGGATAAATCCATATTATGAGAAGAATCTCACAATCTGAAATAACTTGGCAATGTATTATTTAGTCAACAAGATTATCACAACATACTTGGAAATAGAGCTTCAACTAGAATATCACCAACATATATTCTTAAATAAATCTCTTAGCATTCTAGTACTCATATATTCATGCAATACAATACAACTACTCAAGAACCTAATCTATATACATATGAGTGAATAATAAATCATAAATTAAGTTTGAATAAGGGAGATTGACATAATCCATCTATATAGTAACTTCATACAGTTATTATACTTTAAATTTCCCATTTCTACACGAGATTACTATCTTCTATTTTATTTTCTTATTATGTGAAATTATGGAGATCTCATGTTTTATTTTCTCATTGTATAAGTTTATGGCTTCTTCAAATGAATGAAAAGTAAGTAAATTATTGTCAAAGTCATTTTTCATTAAGGTGTTAATTCATTTTGAGTCATTCTTTGTCACAATATTTGTGGGAATCCCACATGATATATAGAGATAACATGCAAATCAATTCTTATTTTATGTTTATCTACGACTTTAATTTACTATAATATAATTTACAATTATCTCATTGTCCATTTTTCAAAAATTAAGAAAATATTTAAGAAAATTATATATTTTCATCAATCTATTGAGATTATAATGTTTCATTATATTTTGAAAATCCTTTACTATTACTTTTATATCACCTTAAGCATTACTTCTCTTGAGGCATTGTTATGAACACCTTTTTTATATATTTTTCTTTTTGTCATTTCTATTGCTTTTTGTGTTTTTTCACAAGTATAATATTGTGCACCTTTTTGTGAGATCCTTATTTTAGCGTAATGAATTATGTTTCTCTTATGATCCTCTTTTTTCAATCCACTCCTAGATATCTAGATTATCACTATTGCTATATAATGAGATAGACATCCATAATAAGTGTTAGAGTCAATATGATGTCTCAATAAGCTCTTGTGCCTTGATTCATAGTGAAGGGGACATAATTCACATGTTAACTTTACTTGGGGATTAGTTGTCACAACTAGATATCATACGGTTACTTTATGAGATTTTTTATTTAATATTGTTCATAGGATCATGTTAGTTATCCTAGGTGACATTCTAGAAGGCAACTTATAACGACTCCATTTCTGATTATTCTTTCTTTTTTCTTTTGATAATTTAACTACTGGTAAGGGTAAGTACCCATTCACTATATAAAATATTCAATTTCCATACAGCAAGTTTGTAATCCTAAAAGGGGAAACAAGCATCTTTCCCAGTCTGAAAAGATTAGTTAAGTAGATCATAGCATACATTTAGCCCTTCTATTACCTAAAAAGAGCTTCTAATAGTCTCTAGAAGCAAAATCATAAGCATTATATAAACAAAAATAGTCTTTCTTGAACCTCAAAACACTCCAAACTATTCTAACTCCTATTTTGTTATAGAATGCCATATCATTTATATTAAAAATCTAAGAACAAAATGCAAGCCCATAAATTTACCCAATCCTTCTAAACTTCTTCATCAATTTTCATCTTTTCTTCATCCACTAGGTTCTCTCTTTCCACCTCAGCTGCTTGAATTTGATCCTCCAAACCTTCTTTGTAAATGTAGGTTGAAATCCAATTTGGGGCTGAGTTCTCTACTATGTTTGTCCAATTCATTAATTTAGGCTCCTAATTGCCACTTCTTTGTTGTCTTGTTAATCATCCTCGTCATCCATTTAGAATTATTGGGAGTTTTTGGAATTTATTCATTCTGTTTGTCAAAATCCTTGGGCAATGGAGTCCAAAAATTGTCATAGTTTTTGAAGACATCATCTAGCTTGCCTAATACCTATTTCTTAAACATTTATTTTCTAAGATTCTTAGCCAGAAAATTTCTTAGACTTCTATCTACATAAATGGCTAGAAATGTTGATGAGATGTTTGAATTCACATGATATCTATGATCTGCCATTATAAAACCATTCCGTAGAAAGGATTTAATTGCATGCAGGAGTAGCAGATGTTTAAACCTCAAAGTAGTATTCAATCTCTTATCAGTTATTTTCTCTAAAAAATCCATCTACCTTCTAGTATCCAATAGGTGTATAGGAGTGTCCATTTTTTAATATACTTTTATGTCTCATTATTTACTTTTTGATCATAGGCATTTATTATTATGTGTTGGGAATTTAATGTTTGTATCAACAATATTATACCTCCTACCTAATCACCTTGCATATATAGGATATTCCTATTGTACATTGTAACATTTCACATTTTTTATATTTCATTGAGTAGTTCAATCTCATTGTTCATGTAACATCATGTTGCAACATTCTCTTGTGGTTGACATATTTCTTGATTGATCCTTTGATGTCTACAACTTCATGATGGGTTTATTAAATCTTTCCAACATGGTATCAAAACTATTTCCTTGTAAATCCTTCCCCATATTGAAGGATTGAGCTATTGCAAGAATAGAGATTTCATTTTTGAGACTTCTACCTTCTTCCCTCTTCACGGATATAGAGTTTCTTCAACATCCACCAATGGATTTCTTTCTTTCCAAGGGGATACATTTTGTTTTCCATTATTGGATTTTATTTAGGCTTTAGAATTTCTTCAATGGCTTTGAGGATAATTCATTGCGGGAGAGAAATATTGTCTCTATTTCCGATCATTGTAGAGGTGATTGCATTTTTTTTTTATGGATGTAGTTCTTAGAATTTATTGATGTTGAGACCTCCATACATCACTTGATCTACCACTTGTACATGATTTACATCATCTCTTTTTTGGGGATGTTTATCACATAAGGATTTCTCATTCTCTTTGATTGTGAGAGATTAGATGTATAATGAAACCTAACATGACATAGTTATCAATACCCATGTTTTATTATTATTGAGTCTTGCATTATCTAGATAATACATTTTCTCCCTAAGTTACTCTAAAGAAAGTTGTTAGAATGAATATCATGTCCTAATGAGTTATTGTACCTTTATTCCTAGTGAAGGGGGTATAATTCACATGTTAAGTTACTTAGGAATTAGTTTTCATAAGTTAGTTGCCATAAAGTTACTTTATGTAACTTTTTATTTAATATTTTTCATATGATCAATGTTAGTTATCCTAGATTGTATTCTAGAAGGTAGCTTATAATGGGGCCATGTCTCATTATTTAATTTAAGAGATCATAAGCATTTAATATTATGCATTGGGAATTTAATGTTTGTATCAAGAGTAGTGGTCATCTTACCTCATCACCTTGCCTATATAAGAAAGGCCTATTATACATTGTAAGATGTCATATTATTATATCTCATTGGATAATTAAATATCATTATTCTTCAAATATGCACTTATGCTTTGTATCTTTCTTGGTTGATCCTTTGAAGTTTGTAGCCTCATGATGGGTTCATTATCATTCTAGCAATAAGAACTAATATTTGCAACCAAATTGATTAGTTTTTAATTTCCTTCTACATATACCATTTCCTTTATCATTATTGAGATATTAAAACTTCCCATATAAGAATATATTTCATTTATTCCCCAACTTTGCTATTTTTTCCTATTGAGATATTAATTTTTACCTTTTAGATATCAATTTCTTTCAAGATCCAATTTCCCTTCAGTTTGTCATGTCACAAAATAATTTATTTCTTGAGTATTCCTATCATTTGAATGCTAATGTCTACTAATAAAAAATAATTTACTTCAAAAGTATCATATAAGCATGTCAAGCTATCAATGTATGGTTGAGATGGGTGGTGTATGGTTTCCTCAATATGTTATCCATTAACCAATAGTCCACATAATGGTCACAAATTGTCACAAATTGTCATGTCTAAAGGTTGACCTTCATCCAAGCTACCTTGGATGCATTAGATCTTCACATTTTCAAATAAAAAGTGCAAACTCTACTAGAGCTTATTCATAAATTCACCAAGGATTTTCTTACTCGACCTAAATTTAATATGAAATTTAGGCTTACAAGTCAAGACCACAAGAATATTCAATCTATTATTATTTATATTCTCTCACGTATGCCTGATAAAAGTATTTCATCTTTCAAACACTATTAAAAGGATTACAAGGGATACGAATAAAAAGCCCTTTACAAAATTATAAGCCATGTAAAGGGTACCAATAGATTTTTCCACATCTTCTCATGGTTGAACAACTCAACCATCCTTGCTAGCTTTAGTATTCCCCTAGAAGTTTGTATCATTGTATTTATTTCATCTAGTATAGATTATGTTGGAGCCTAAATCAAATCATTATTCTTGGTGTATTGTCAATCAACATATTTAGATTGGAAAATGAATTTTAAATGGATATCCCTTTCCATTTTTATCCTATTTATTGAAACTTGGGGAGCCTCAAGCATATCTTCCATTTTTGGCCCCATGTGGAAGAATCTTACAATTGGATCAATTACCTTTTCAAAATATGTGTTCCCTCATCATTCTCTTGGCATATAATTTTGTTGGGTGATTGACCTTGTCTCCTCCATAAATCCACCTAGCTTTGGCATGCTTTCAGAGTGAAGATTTCATTATACTTTTGGAAAGATCAAAATTTTATTTTATTTTATAATTATAATTTGGATGTTCATTTCTCTCATTTTAAATATTTTCATGTAGATTCAAGGACAAGATATTAACATTGTACTTAAGATCTTTCAATTCTAATATTAGGTAGACCATTACGGATCACTACATGTACTATTGCTAAGGTTCCTCAAAAAAAAATTCTCTCCTCTTAGGGGTATAAACATGATTGAATCCAAATTTTGAAGATAGATCATAGACCTCAATCCTCTAGGTTTAAGGCTCATAATTCTCATGGATTTGATATTGGTAAATGTCCCAATCTCATATATAGTCCCTCCAATAAACCTATTCCCTCTTCTCAAAGGTGTGTGGAGGTTGGTTGGCCTAGTTATAACACATTTCCTCATATGAAACTTTCTATCTCTAAACTCTACAAGCAACAACCTATTATGGACACTCCTAAGGTGGAAGGTACACTCATTGGTTTGAAGAGTATTGACGATAGTATATTTTTTGAGGGTTGGTATAAAAAACTTGATGATAAATATCTACATAATATAAGCATAGCGTTAGGTAATTATTTATGTTGTTTATTTTCATCTTTGATGTGGAATGTATCCTAATTGACTTTTCAAGTGTAAATGTTAACCACCCCAATGGTCTTTGAGAATATTGTACTATTTTTTATTTTAATATAACATAAAGAAATAATATTCATTAAAAAATTGAAAGCTACATATGTCTATAGTTTGTAAACTCATGAGAACTTTATCTAAACATAGAAATGACATTCCACTATTGGTTTATTATCAAGTCTTAATATGCAATATTTTAGGTGGAGATGAATTTGGTAGCTAGTTTGACCAAAATAGGAAGGATAAAAAAATAGATTTCTAAAAGTGTTATTTATCTAGAACTTTCAAAGTTTTCAAACAAGTTTATAATAAAGCTATTAATGTAAAATCCATGGTGAATGAAGGTGGTGGGTCATTCCATACTTGTTTTATATGGTAATGTTGGTTTTGATAAATAAGATATTTTTTCAAGGTATTAATATCAAGATTCATTAGTTTTAGGTATTTGATTTTTCATTATTGTCATGTAGTAGGGTTTAAATATAAAAATAATAATTTAATATAGTGAAAAATACTTCTTATATTAGGATTCAATTACATGACAACTATTTGTCAATAGTTGAATCGTGATATTAAGTGATAACTTGACACATTATAGAAAAATACTTCCTATTTATACATTGATAAGTTAAATGTTCTATATGATGAATGGTTCATAAGGCACAATAGTTGTTAATTTTTTTGCAAACAAGGTAACAAATTAAGTGGGATTGAGCTTAGGAGAAACCACATGGTTAAATGCATTTGAGTCAAGTATTCACTCTTGTGAGCATCATCAAGATGAAATGACTTCTTAGTGAGTCATTCATTCTAATGAGAGATGAGTTCATGCGAATCACTATTCATAAAATATGAATCAATGAGTTTGACTCAATCACCCCTGAGAAATGGGTTCATATGAACCGCAACTCATAAAATGTCAATCATAAATGTCATTCTAATTTATTCAAAATAATAAATAACCAAATTTAATATATCTCTTAACTTTGAGCCAATTATTTGATTTTCATAACATGTAAATATCAGCCTATATTAATTATTAACCACATTAATTTTTATTAGTTCCAATATTTTTATTATTAATTATCGTACATTTAGTGAACGTTCTAATAGAAGGAATCATCAACTGCTAATGACACGTACTAGTAATATCCACACAAAATAAGGTTAGTAACATTGTTCTAGTTTCTTGTAGAGTGCTGGTAAATACCACCGTATAAAAGAAATGGCTGTGGTTATGTACCTTATATTATCCTTTGTCATTCGCATGCCATTCGCACATATGTGATGAGCTACTTGAATGAAGGTAATTGATCGATGCGACCAGTACAGGTGCTTCTGTCCATGTCATTCTCATCATTTCATACTTCACAGTTTATTTGTGTCATCTTGAATGGAATATTGGTACCTACTCATGCCTTTAACAGTGTTCATGAATCGAAACCAAAGAGCTTGCAATTCATTCGAATCAACTATTTATCCTGACGTGCCATTTTGTTTTAGGAACAATCCTTCGTTGGTGAAACGCGGTAGAGGTAATGACCATTGGAGGTATACACAACAGTTTGTATCCATTGCGAGGCAAGGAGATCTGCAAGAGTCACTAGTTTACAAAAGTATTACTAAATAGAGTACATCTCAAGTGAGAAAATGGCGAATATGAAGAATTTGTTTTGTTATGTGGTAATACTAATATAAAGTAGTAATAAATTCATGCTCTAAGACGTGAGTGAGTATCTAGTTATTAGAGTTAACACTAAGGTATTGGAGGTGCTGAAAAACATGCTCTAAGACGTGAGTATCTAGTTATTAGAGTTAACACTAAGGTATTGGAGGTATTGGAAAAGTTGAGTTTTGAGCATTTCTTCAAGGAGACATACACTTTGTTGGAGCATATATCAGTCACTAAAGAATAATTCAAGATCAGAATCTCTTCTATAGCCAATAAACATAGGATCAAAACTCGTCCTTAGCAATATCAAAAATCATTTTCTTCCAAGCGATTCGAGAGATAAAGTAATAGTGGAACAGTATCATTTCTTTTATTAGAAGGCATTAATTTGAAAGAGAGGATCATGGAGCGTGACACAAATCTTTGGAAGTTAGTAGAACTCGAGAAGAGATTCTTGAGTGGTAGTTATATAAAATTGTTTATTAAATTTAATAAAAAAATATAAATTTATTTTGGTTGAATATTATGTTATTTTCATATATTCTATTCATTATAAAAATGTCAAATTGTCTTATTTAAAGAAAAAGAAAATTACCTTTCTTCTTTTATAGTTTTAATATTTTCTTAATTTTTTCAATCATAAAAATGTAGAATAGCTCAAGTCTTTTAGAATATCTATTTTGAAAATTACATTAGTATATTTTTTCATATTGCTAATTTTTTAAATAATAAAATATTATTGTCTATTAGAAATAAATTATAATATTACAGGATGCTTATTTTATTCTTTTGTTTCTCATTTCAATTTCACTTGTTTTAAGAAAATTATAAGATTCAATAAACATATCTTTTGTATGCAATAGATTAACGTTTGGTTTGAATTCAATGTTTTAGGAACATACTATTGTTTTAATGTATCTAATTTGTTCTTAATAACTAAATATTTTTATTATAAATTTGTTAAATTTGTTTGTTAAATCTTATAACCTATTATTTAGAAAAAAGGGGTAAATAATTTTGACCTAGAGCTATGAATCAATGAACATTCAACAATAGCACTGCAATGGGATCTTAATCTTGATGGAAATAACAACAGCACCATAATTAAATTCTATATTGTTTCTTAATAGGATTGATAGACTTTCATGAGGTTGTCAGATCTTTAACAAGCTTGTTTAGAAGCTTTATTGTGGTTTATTCAAGTTTGAATAAATTTTGTAATAAATTTATAAGAAACTCTTTATTACATGTAGGAAACCACAAACATCAACATCCATTCAAAGAGAAAAAATAATAATAGTTTGTGCTCTAAAATAAAATACATGCTTTTATCTTATTATAATTAATTAATCAAAGTTTTCATAAATGAAAAATTTATATTATTTTTACTATTAAAATTTGAATAACATTTATAGTTTTAAAAAATGATGGTTCTATCATATTCTTTATCATGAGATACATAAATGGTAGTACTCATAAAAGTAGTTCTATATGTTCTCTAATAGATAGTCATATTTTTTTTTGTAGTTGTGTATATTATATGAGCAACTTTAAAGTAAAAATTATGTGAAGGCTTTTAATTGGTGGATTTAAGTTTAAGCGCAACATAAATATGTGTCAATCTATTTTTTTTATCATCTTATTTGAAAGGATAAAAAATTACTAGAATCCAATTCCTACAATAATCGTGAAAAAGATATGCATTTTTTTTTAAAACATGATTAAAAAATAGTACCAAAAAGTAGAAAAAGGAAATAAAAATATAAATTAATCTAAACCATAAGACCAATATACATTGACAAAAACTCTTTTGAATAGAGCCCTCCTTCCCAAAGTATCCCAATGTATGCTTGGCATCATAAATTGCTTACCCTAAAAATTTCATGCTCTAGTTATTGTACCTATTTTAGCATGGTTTCCCCTAGTTCATTTGAAGACCATTTATGCTCTATGATATCCTAAAAGCCTACACTTTTATATTTTCATCAAATGAAAAATCTAAGACTATATCCTATGTTGACGATGGTTGGCTATCCCTTTCAAAGGCCTCTTTTTAGGCGGGCCTAGGCACCGAGAACCCTAGTCTATTGTTGTCAGCATCAACCTTTACTTTTCAAGATCTAGTGTTGATCTTTATTTGTTGGCCTATACTTGAAATAACCTTCTAACCCCTTTATAAATAACATATTTTACCATTTATTAGTTCTATCAAGCATTACAATCTAATCCAACCTAGATAAATCATAAATGAAGTGAACTATCAATCTATCTACACTCAAGTATTAATTCATGCTTATGATTTGGTGTTATAATAATTTTATTTCACTAACACTTGCAAGACTCCCAAAAAATATTGCATCAATTTACCTTTATGCAAAATTTCATGAGTAGATTTCATTCCTAGGTTAATATTATAATTTTAGCATTTATGATTAACTTGTCTGTGAAAGTGTAGATCTAATAGTGGGATAGTTGTAAATAGGAAGAAAATATAATGAAATATGTTACTAGATTTTGAATGGACAAAAATCCTTAGACTAGTATTTCTATTTCCCTTGTCCTACTAAATTGACCCAAATTTATAGCATAAGAGTGTACGAAGCTTCCATATTTCAATTATGACCATATTTCTGAAGCCTTCAATGCTTCCATACTAGTGTGTCTATTTTTTTGGTCTACTACAATCAACTTCACATTTTATGTTAGGTTCTACACTATGTCTCCATATCTTATATTCCTTATTTCTATTTTTTATTCTGTGTCTACTACATATTGTTAGATTTAGTCATTTTATATTTATTAGCATAGTTGACTCACACACACTTCAATATCTCAATCTTTAATAACAAAGGAATTGAATGCTAATGCATAACTCTCCCTCAAGAAAGGTAGATAGGTCAATTCATGTTCTAAAGCTATGAGATAAATTGAGATCTTTGTATTACATGAGTTGAAATTCATTTCACTATATTTAATTTTTGTAACCCGACGTGTCTTATACCTGCATATCTTTTAATTTAGCTCCAAATAGCTCATTTACATGCAACTTACTTCTCCACATGCTAATATTTTAAATTATAGTATCTAATAACTTTGTTAATTAGTTTCACAATTTATATTAATTTATTAACCAGTTACATATTTCATCTAGCACTACTTGTATTAATAAATTCTATTATCATTTATCACACAATAGATAATTTGGTGTGAAAAAATTTCCATCCACTTGCTAAATAACATGGCAATTTAAATTACTTTGATTAGAGATGAAAAATTAAAGGATGCAAATAATTCCTCCCCTCTAAAAACTTCTACTACACATACTTGGATATTCTAATGAGAAAGGGCTTCCTTGTTAACAATACTTCTCAGTTGGGTATGGATGATGCTAATAAATATCTACTTCATCACAGTAGGATAAATCCTTCGTCATCCATTCATCTTTTTTATGTCCCACAAAATGATTATACTACTCATTTTAGTGGGCTTGTGATGTGAATCCTTCTCCATCAAATATCAAAGAATGTTCATTTTTGTTATCTCAGGTAAATGTCTAAATAAAGATATCATAGACCCGATCTTTTGTGTATGGAATAAGGAATGAGGATCCTAGTGGACCTTGCACGACATGACACTATTATAGAGAAGGTGTAGGTTTCCCACCTTTCCTTTTCCTCCACCCTAATTCTATTATCTCTTAAAAAGCAAAATAAATTCCTTCACATGAGATAAGAATAGTTCCTATTCCTTTCCCTCTATCTAAGGAAGTGAAAACCTTTTTTTTGGGCTCTTCAAATACCACTTGACTACGCTTTCTCCAAAATATCATGGACCCTAAAAATATGATCACTCAAATCTCTTTGTTATTCCCATCATTGAATGTTTTGTCATACCTCTTGTAAAAGTGAGGATTTTTAAAGAGATGCATGAAAACTTCTTAACGAGGGTATCATTTGCATGATAAGTGAAGTTGAGTTTCTTATTTGTCTCACCCCTATCATAATTTATTAAACTCTTTCCTATTATATTCCTTCTCACAATGTTCCTTTAGTAGCTCTTTTTGGGGGATCATTGTTAGGAATGCTAGTATAATTTTATGTGCAATCATACTTCATCTTGGGTAAAAAAATCATAGCATATGGTGTTGTTATTATTGTCTATACACGCAAAAATGAGGATAATTGATTTTTCAAATTTGTGCATATCTAATGGGGATATTCTCTCCTTACTTTGGAAGGTATGTATCATTTTCAAGGATTTAATTTCTTTGATTATAGAGGTAGATATCCTTATGTACTTATGGGGTCCTATGGAAACAACTTCACTAAATGGGTCTGTGCAAGATCATGGGGTTCAAAAAGTAGAAATAAAAAAAAAACGTGTTCTAAACTTTGCCAAACACATCAAATTCCACATTGAATTTTTGTATAAATCAGACAAAATTTAATTTTGATTTGGTAATATACCAAACCAAAATGGATATCCATTAATAACACAAAAGTTAAACATAGAACGCTCTCCTCAATGAAGCCTTAACTACGTACGCTATGGCTTTAACACAAGGTATGGGCCTATGATGTTAGTCGCACATGGATACAAAATAATATTTATTTAATCAACTATTCTATACTCTTGCTTACCTGTAGGACGAAATTGACCTATTCTTGGATATATTTGTAGCCATATAACCTGATTAATGATGGACAGATGAATTACCTAAAATAAATTGATTACTAGAACTTAAATTCAAGAATTTAATAGAGAACTTGACTTTGAAACTGAGCTTTAATAATATAATTTGAATTTAGTTGATTTGCTAACAGCGCTAATTCTATCCTTCATCAATGCACAATCATATTCTCTTATAGTACATATTTATATCTCAATTATCATTAGGATATTCAAAGACAATTCTTAAGCCAGATGTTGGAGTTTACTTTGGGGAGAGAATTTAGTAGTTGTGCACCTCAACTTCACACTTCTAAAAATTCTACAAGAAAATTTCAAATCATTCCCACTATTTTACAAAAAATATTTGACAAGTCCCCTACTTATAACTAAGGTTTCATGGCTACATCATCAAATATGATGCTGCATTAACATGCTTTTTGACAATGTGTCCAAAACAGCCAAAAAAATGTTGAGACCAATAGTCTTGCAAAAGAGGCCCCCATACTTGTGCAGCTATGTGGCATCACATGATTAGTTGATTTTTACAAATAAGGGTACATTTCATTCAATTATGAGTAGTCATCGTAGCAATAAAAACTTTAAAGTCACAACTATTGGCACAATATTGGAAAAAAAATTGGATATTAAATCAACAACTATTGTAGACACTGAAAGTTGTTCTAAGTCTTCACGACACTTTTCACTAACCTTTTTCATCTAAACTGATTAAATAAGTTTTAATTATTTAATTAGTACTAATTCTCTTCTTCTAATTTCTTATAATTCTTAATTATTTAATTATTGTTCTTCTAAAATATTAATTAAATAATCTTTATTATTTAATTAATATTCATCATTATCTCTTTCCAATCAATTAATCTTAATCTTAATTGGACAATCCTAACTATTCCTCTTCAATTAAATAATTCACTAAATTATATAATCCCATTATTCCAAGCTAATTATTCTCCCATGACTAAATAATTGTTTTTAATTATTTAATCCCTTTCCCTAAATTATTCTAATTAAATAAATTTTTAATTTATTTAATTACCATGTATAGGTGAAATAAATAAATTATATTTATTTATTTAAGACCCCACTTAGCTCTTCCTCTTTCTAATTTTTATTTCCAATTATCTCTTCCACTTTCTAATTTATATCTCCCTTATCTCTTCAACTTGCTAATTCTCCACTAATCTTGAAAATAGATGTTTCCAATATTCATTTTCACTTATCTCTTTTCATTTTTATTTCTTCCTCAACACTGGAAATGCAATTTCATTTTTATCCTCACTTAACAAGCCATCCCATTTAATCTTGTCCATTGATTACTTTCAATCTCAAATCAATCTTAGCTATCCAATCAATCCTCAATTTGCCTATAAATTGGTCTCTTTCATCAATCATTTTCAACCACATTTCGAGTATCCTTATGCTATCACTTTTGAATACATTTTATTGCAATCCAACTTGCTTTTAATCGTTTGCATTTGTAGGTGGCATCTACAAATTTGAAGGAGAAAGAAAAACAATGGAGGCCAATTGAAGTAGATGCTTTTGTTGGTTTACATTTTTTATCAACATTTTGTCTTCAATTCTTTTATTGAGTGTGAGAGGACTTTATTTTCATTGCATTGTTAGATTTGTGGTTTCCTAACTATTGTGCTTTGATACCTATGCCCATTTCCTACCTCACAACTACCATCAAAACAATTGAAACAAATTTAACTATTGAATCCTCTCCCCTAATTCCACATGAAACTAATTAACAAATTGGATTGAGATGCATTTAATGAAGGTGTGATCTGCAATAATGCAGCTTGCAAGTTCAAATAAGGTAGGTGATAGAGGGATGATTGAGAGCGGGTACTATTGATTGTTCACTCATATATTTTCTAACAATTTAGCTACTTGCTACACAAGTATCAGGCCAATTTTTTAATAAACAATCTTCCAAGGGAATAATTTCTTTCAATCCATATTTTATTGTTAAGCACAAGGCAACAATAGTGGTGGCCTAAAGGGCTTATGCTGTAGTTGGACTATTCTTGTGGTGCTAGTGTCTATAACTTTCTCATTTGTTTGTTCCTACAATAGGGACACGAGGATTTGCATTTCATATCTTCAAGGCTATAAATTTAACAATTTTAGGGGAAGACCATAAGTTTTTGTTCATTTTTCAATAATCATTCACTTCTTGTACATCTAATCTTTCAATTACTAACTTTCAAAAAATGAAAAAGAAAATAACTGAAGCTAATTAATAAATTACACATGTATCAATAATTACTACTTTTTAGCTATTGGTACCCTAAAATATAATTACTGGAACATTTGTGCACAAATATTAACAATTTTAAGTACACAATTATTGGACATCTTTAAATAGATATATAGTCATACTTTGAAAAGTGTATGTTTTGATTCTTGCATATGAAAAAAAAAAAAAAAATCAAAATTCAATATACAGTTTAAAATCATGTGAATGCACGAAAATTGAAAGGCCTCGCATACCCACGATGTGAGATGCCTGGGTGTGAGAGGTGTGATTATAAATAATTTCATCTTAACATATTGCCCAGCCAATTCCTTTAATATGACTGTGATAGCGATTTTTGCCAAAGGATGTCCAACTCTAAAGGCCACTGGCATCCCCAACCATTTAGATGGATTATTTCTCTTTTCTTTATTTCAATTTTTGAAAATGCTCTGAAACAATATATTTTAACAATAAGGATAATTTTGTACGTTCACCTAGGGGTTTGAACCATTCTTTCTGCAACAACGCATATTAACGGGTAGTATTTTATGTGGGTAGGTAAGATAAATTCTATAATACTTTGATTTGTAAGAGCTAGAATAATTTTAGTAATTCTGTATCATATCATTTGATGAGGCGACATATATTATGAAATCTTTTATAAAGAAAAATATCATAAATTTTATAATATTTCCGTAAAGAGTTAGCTCAAAATTTGTTATCCTTTATAAATTTAATGGAGTAGCTTTCGTTGGTATACTTTCTCACATATTTTGCACCATTCTGAATGTTTCCACAACTATAATATATTAAAATGCATGCCGCCTTTAAATGTATATGGAGAGTACATGTAATAGCAAAACATGGAAGTTTTAGCCTGATAGTGATGACCAACAATCAGATTTAAGAAGGTGCTTAATAGTTTGGTTTGGTAATTTTTTAATTTAAATTCCTTCATTTATTTTCATATATGTATGTAAAGTATATGCATATAGGATAAAGTATATGGATATAGGATAATGATACAAGAAATCAATTCTACTAGATATAGAGAATCGAATACTACTCTTAATATATATAGTCTTATATAGTTTTAAGCCTTACTTTCATTTCTTTTCTATGCACATACATGAAACAATGCACATACAATCTTTGGTAATAAGAAGAGTAGGTCATCTAAGCATCAATTTATATAATTTAATGATTATTTCATATGGTTAAGACAATACAATCATAATAATTCTTCCCATTTTTTTTCCTCATTAAAGAAGTCTATTTTCTTTTAGAACAATTTACAACTATTACATATTCCTTTCCTGCATAAAAGGGAAACCAAATCAATGTCTTTTCACTTGTTGAAATAGTATCTCAAAACAATCATAAAAGACAATAGGAAAAAACACAAAAAACAATGCTTTCTCTCCACCCTACTGTAATGGCATCCTAGAGCCTAGCCATAACCCCAAGAAAGACAGTATTATATACCCATACCAAATTCATGGAGCCTTCTCATATACCAGAAAATGACCAAATATATCATAACATCAACCATTTTTCCATAAGAATTACAAGACTCCTATAAATCTAAAATACCACACACACAACATGCCATATTAGATTTTTGATGTTCTCATCAAATTAGAGATGAATGTTGCAAACCTATCTATATCCCCATTTAACAACACATGAACAAGAAGGGTAGAAGGAGAAAGGAAGAATTCTCTATCATATTCTATGTGTCATTGGCCTCTGCCTCTCATGCAAGGACTCCTATCAAATCTCTCCTCCTTTCTTGAAGTCCTACAAGAGTCCTCTAAAAAATGGGGAAGTGGGTAACACCCTACTCTCTCTTCACAAACTCAATATATGAAGGATTAACTAGGAAGACTTGGATTAGAAGGGTAAACTTGTCACCTTCCCATACACTTCTCCATGAGTTCTTTTCCTCATTTAAGAGGGGAGAAAAACTAGGACACCCCATTCCCCAAGTCTTCACTCATAAATGAGGTATGGAGGTGGGGTTGGTACACTCAACTCATTTATCCTACAAATTCAGAACTTCTCTCAATGAAGATTATTAGAGAGTGAAATCAGGTCCTAAGGCCTTTATTGCATTTCCAATAGACCCACACCTCAAGGGTACAAAGATTGCGAGCCTATTTTTTTAATTCACACATAGAAATTGATTCAAAAACTCCATTAAAGACCCACAATGATAAAACACATAAACATATCTATAACAAATAATAAAACCTCATTTCTATTTAAGATAAAAAAAAAATGTTAAAATTATAACTTCTCATAAAGGAAATGAATCTAGAATAGGTGTTTCTCCCCCTCCTCCCATAGTCCTTATTACCTTCCCACACATAGCCAACACATTCACTAACATAGTTATACCACAAGAATAAGTCATGTTATTTGCTATTAATTTTTCATCAAATTTTCCATGTAATGTCAAGCATATTGCCATAAAATCATCTCATTTATAATCTCCCAATATATCTAATGATCTATTGAAGAAAATAATGTATTAGTTTAGGGTTGTATTAGCTATATGCAAGGCGAGGTGTTACAAATTGATCAAGATTATGTATTACAATACAAAGGGTCAAATAATACATATCTTCCTTTTGATATTAGTCAGCTCCATTTATTCTTCTCTAATGTTGTATAGGAAAAATGAATTACTTCTAGGTTAATGGATGTGCTATTTTAGGACAACTTATCCTATATTTTAGAAACTACTAATGAAGAAGTGGTAGATTGAAGGAGAAATGTGTTGATTTTCATTTGGTCATAAAATGTAAGAATTTATTAGCTAAGAGTCAACTTTTCATCAAATTTAAGTTATTCATTATTGATAGTTGTTTGGCTATCACATCTAAGATGGTCATGTAAAAAATGCTAGAAAAAATTGTCACCAAAATATGAAGCATTATAGACAAAAATAAATACTTTTGCGTCTTCTATAAATCATTGTAGGTTCTATATTGTCCCAAAATGATCCAAAAAGAACATGAAAGGAAATGATAACAAGATAAAACTGCAATTTACCTCACATTTTTATCATGTTTCCCTAATTCTATAGGTCATCATTTGATGCAAGAGGAGAGAAAATTCAGGTTTTCAAGATACACCAATATTTACAACCTTACAATAGCTCATGTAATAATTCACTTTCAAATATAAGAAAGGGATTTGCATATCTTAAAGTCTAATACCATACATTAGAGTCTCTTAAGGACTCAAGCTCCTATAATCACCCACAAAAACTAAATTTTCCATTCACAAGGGATAAAATAATTGTCGTAAATTTGCAATAATAGATAAAAATATACTAGATCAAATTCGATAGATGATGTGCATATCCAATGAAACAAGTGTACATATGAGACATTGTTTATATAGTCAAGGTTGTGACAAAAGAGTAACTAGGATGATAGAAATTGTCTTAATCCTATGCCATGTGTAAATTGGGGAATACGGTCTTAAAAATAAATAAATTGGATACGAAATACCATTTTTCACAACTACACGTGCTAATGTAGGATTATTGAATACCTCATGAGTCCCCAAACTTAGTTTCTAAAAACTAAAGTTGAATTAGATTAAATTTTTAATAGATGGGATTGGAACCATAGTTTTCAAATACTACCATCTTTATGTAGATCTAAAGATAACAAGAATAGTTCATGCTATCTCTACCTAAAATCCAATATCAATCCCTCCCCCAACCCTCCCTGCCCTTATCAGAACTTCAATTTGTTACTTTGAGTAGACCATGGTGTCTTCCAAGAGCACTCATCCCTTATTTTAGATTGTTATTTTCTCATGGTATGATTTAGATTTATAAATAAAACACATGGCAGTCTATTCAACACCACACAAATAAGAGGATTATCATGCCTACATTCCATTGATGATGGAATAGAAAATAGACCATGGATGGTAAAAGGAAACACCCTTATTTTCATACTTATGGGATATTTTTAAATATCCAAGATGCCTAAATTTTGTATTGATTATTTTTCAAACCACGAGACATTTTTTGTGTTTAGCATTGTTAATACAAGTTTGCATCAAGATTATATTTTCATTAAATATATTTTTTAAAGGTATTGAACTCATAATATACATACTCTTTTGGAACTATACCTAACTCCTAATCTCATACAAAAAATCCTTTCATGAAATCTTGGAATATGAATTGAGATTTATGATCCATTTTTTGTTTAATAATATTCTACGATAAGTAAAATCGTAATATTTCAATTTTAGTTCTTAAGAAGAAAATTATAAATCTTTTATCTAAGATGCTTTCAAATATTAATAGGAAAATATAGTTCAATCCACAAATTTAAATCATTTATCAATTATGTCTTAGAACAGAATTTTTTTCAATAGCCTAGGAAGAGCATTTTTCGCTAGTTTTTTGGGAATACAATCTTTGAAGTGGGATGCCTTTAATTAGTAATCAATAAAAGATGAACTTGAATCATCTAGAATAGTGTAAATTAATAAATTAGATCAATGAAACCATACAAAGTTTGATGAGATATTGACATTTTGAAACTAAACAGCATGTAGAAGAAAAATAGAATGTTTATTTGAAGTAGAACAAAGATTTATATATATATATATATATATATAATGCGCAAAAACGTTATGGGACATTATTCGGTAGCGCTTTTTAACATCAAATTTGTTATTCGTTATGTAAATGTATAGTACTGCCTCCATTCATACATATTCAATAAAGGTCTATTGGAAAAAGTGAGTTTTCTGCATTTCTTTTGGAGAATATATTAATATCTCACAATGGAGAGAAGTATGAATTTCTCTTGTTGAATTTTCAGTGCCAATATTCATCAGCATAAACAAAGTAACGAGATTGTCTCGTAATTATTTTTGCCAATTTTTATTTGTTTAAAAAGGAGACGGTCATGGGTTTCTAATTTTTTAGATATAAAATGTATAATAGTTCAAGTTTCTTAAAATATCTGTTTAAAGAATAAAAAAATTGAAACTCTAGTATTATGGGATGTTTGCTTTCACTCTTTTTTTTCATTTCAATTTCATTTGTTTTAAAAAATTACAAGATTCCATAAACATGTCCTTTTATATAATAGACTATGACTTGATTTGGATTCAATTCTTTATGAACATCTTATTATTTTAATCTAACTTGTTTTGAAAGATTAAATATTTTGATCACAAATTTTGTTAATCTTTTTTTGTTTTGTTCAATGCTAATAATGATTATGATCTATTTTTTTTGGAGAAACATCTCATTTTGGGTCCATAGTCTAATCTTTCTTTTATGAAAAAAAGTTATAATGTACTCTCTAAAGAAAATACATGTTAATATGTTATTAAAATTAATTAGTTAAAATAATTATAAATTATTAAAATTCATATTATTTTTACTTTGAAAATTTGAATAACATTTATATTTAAAAAATAATTAGTTCTTGCCTATAGTTTTTCATAAGATATATGAATAGGAGTACTAATAAATGTAATTTTCTATGTTTTCTAATAAGTAATCAGAAATTTCTAGTAGTTGTTCTACGCTCACATTATAATATATTAATTATAAATTGAATGATAAATTTTAGTACAAAATAAATAGTTAATTTATTTTTGTTATCATTTTTTTCTTAAAGATGAAAAAGTAGTACAATCAACTTCTTACACTAATCTTAAAAAGAGAAATACATATTTTTAAAAATCATTAACAAAATACATATTTTTAAAAATCATTAACAAAATACATATTTTTAAAAATCATTAACAAATAATACAATAATATTAAAAATAACAACAAAAATATAAATCAATGCAAATGATAACACTGAATAAAAACCTCCGACTCCAAATTATCCTAATATATCATCCATAAAAGATAAAATAAAAGGGATAAGGCACCAAAGAAAATAAAGTGTAACTACAAATAAGAAGGCTAGGGACATCTTGAAAATTATATGATGTACCTGTTACTAAATTTTTACACATGTTTAAATTTAGTTAAGAAGCAAAATGCTAACAAAATTTCCAGAATCAATTTCCAAAATTACTTTTATTTTCTTGCTTTATATTTTCATGTAAATTAATTTTAGCTATGATAGCATTATAAATCATAGCTGAACATTAATATTCTAGAAAAGCAAGTTCAAATGACTAACTCTTGAAGACTTAGATAAAGACTTAAATGAAGAAATGACTAAGTCTTAAAGACTTAGTTATCAAGTAAGTGTTGAGAGCTATTTTTGGGGAAAGAAGACTTTTCTTCGCAAAACTTTAGGAACTCCGATTTGGACTTTTTCCAGGTTGTTGAGGGCCTTTTATGAGCATTTTGAGTGTTTTAAGGGAGGTTTTGATGAGTTGTCCATTGTTTATGACTAGGAACGACTTTTTCATTCCACACATGGCTTTTTGGAACATTTCTAGTGCCTGATAAATAGGGTTTTCAGTTGAATCCAACCCAAGGATTCAGTTCCTATTTTCATGCATTTCTTTGAGAGAAAAGCATAAATATTGTAATCACTTTTTTTATAATCTCTCAGTTCTAATTATGCAGAGAAGCCTCTTGTGAAAACATTTTGTCCTTAGCATATTTTCTTGTATATTTTCTATAACTCAATCCTGGAGACTGAATATATGATGACAACATCTTTTGGAGCAAGGTTTTATTAAGTTTTTTCAAGCCTTCTTTTCTTTCTGTATCTTTGTGTTCATAGCATGATTGATAGAGGTAACCAGTGAATTGTATTATTCCTTGTTATTTTTTCTCATAATGAGCCTAGTTGTAGAAGTGTATTTTGTTTGCAGGTTGTAGTTTGTGTCCACAAGTACACAGAGCTTTTATGTGAAAAATATGTTTTCCTTGATTGCTCAGTTTAGGACCTTTCTGTGAAACATTTATGTAGGCCTATATAGAACAGAGGTGTTTACCCACTGAAATAGAGTTTTTCAATTAGAGACCTATCATTATCATTTTAGTTTCCCTCAAAGTTTGGTGAATCAACTAGTTACTTAGTTTATTTTCTTTTTCTCTTCCCTTTTCCTACCAAGTTTTCAGTTGTTAGAAGAGCAAATAGGCGATTAATCAAATAGGAACCGGCCTAGAATCTGGAGGTCTCATTTCAATTGATGCATTTCCCACATGCAGAGATGAGTTCCAATGTTATGCAAAGTTGTTGAACTCATTATTTCAACAAGGTACAATTTTTAAGCATTAACAGTTTTGGCACACCTGGTGGGACTCGAAAGAAGTCTAGTTTTGAATTTTATGCTGAATTGATATGCTGTCAGTATAAAAATAGACCTGCTAGAGGTTATTTTGAAGTATTTCTAGCAACTCTATAGTGAAAGATTAGTAGTTTCAGTATTGTAGAAGTTTTTTATGAGAAAGATTGAGACAAGAATCTCAAAAACATTCGAATATCTGCAGTTGTCTTCACCCAAGAGGAGAAGAAGAACACTTTAAAGAACTCCTCGTACTAAGAGAGTTCAAACATGACTAGCAAAGGTTTACAGAGGGAGAGAAAAGCCAGAGAAGGATGAGTATTTTTTGAGGCATTCAGCTTCACCAACAGTAAGAATAGAGCATTCCAGTTTGTTTGAGCCTTTTACTTCTCTAGTATTTTTGCTTCATCTAGTGTTTCATATTCAACATCAAGTACTACTATAGCAAGTTCTAGTGCTTCATCATCAATTTTAGCAAGTGGTAGTTTAGTTTCAGCAAGTACATATGTACAATTTGGCAATATGGCTATACCAAGAGCTTTTGGTTTTGTACCATTCACTCAAGGTAGTCCTTTAAATCTTGCACAATGTGATGAATTCCCAATTGCTGCATTGAGAGGTTTACCTGAATTCATAGGGGAAGGTCAAATTTCAGCCACTGAACATATTAGAGATATAGCTACTATATGTGATGTACATGATATCACTATTGACAATGTAGCTATGAGGCTACTAGCTGCTTCCCTAAAAGGAAAGGCATTGGAGTGGTATAGAAAATTACTTTTGGCTTTAAAAGAAAATTGGGATCAATTGGGTGATGAATTGGTTAAGGCTTTTGAGGATAAATCTGATAATTTATCTTTAGTAGAGTAGTTAACTACCATTAAAAGGGTCCTTGAAGACCTTGACTTATTTTAACACTAGATTCCAAAGAACCTTAAATAGGATCCCAACCAATGTTAGGCTTTCTCCTGATCATGCATTTTTATATTACTTGAAAAGTTTAAACAGCGACATCTCTATAATGATACAGTCTATGGGAGGGAATTCTTTGCCTTTAGCATATAGCATAGCTATAAATGCTGAAAATTGTTTAATTCAAGCCGGGAAAATTGCACTCATACCTCCAATGTCCTTTTTCCCAAATATACAACCTAATATGCCACTTCATATACCCCCTTTTACTCCCTTGCCTATTGTTCTAGCCATGCCTACTACTGTAAACCAAAATTCAGTAGCTGGGCCTTCTGGTGAGCTACAAGAGATTAAAAGTAGTCAACAGAAAATAGAAAGTATCCTTTAGACCCTTGGTAATGAGCTAACCAACATTAAAAAACATTACCAAGGAGCAAAGCTATCTTTTCAACAATAGAATCAAGGTTTCAGTCAGCAATATCAGCAAAATAGACCATCATACCAGAGTAATTTCCAAGCTGGGAGACAAAATGTCAATCAAAGGTCTTTTCAATCTTATAATCTAGCACCCCTAAATACCGTGAACTCGGTAAGAGACCTTGTACCAAAGAAAAATAACTTAATATCAGAGGTTGATTGGTGTTATCCCTGTAATCAAGTGCATAACCAAGCTTCATGCTCAAATGGGATAGTGAATCAAGCGCTCATGGTCCAAAATGCAACGAGTTCACAACTAGATGCATCTTCTAGTGCATTTGAGAAACAACATGATATACATACTACTGAGACTACATTCCTTAATTGGAAAGGAGAGGAATTTTGTGGTGTTAGTGGTGATCCAACAATTGCAACCTATACCAAAGCAAGGAAAAGGGCTCTTGAAATGGAACTAGACAAAGGAAAGGTCCTGCAGTTGCAAAATCATCACATACACAAGTTCCTATTATTCAAAAAAGATCCTCTACAATCCTAGCTAAAGAGCAGCCTGAGAAGGATGTAGATCCAACGGTTGCAAAAATACATCAGAAGGTACATTCAGCTATACCCTTCAACATTGTGGATAGAATGAAGAAAATGAATGTCAATATGACCATGTGGGATTCCCTAGCTATTTCAGGTCAAACTGATGTATTGAGGAAAGAAATCTCTAAAGAGTTAAATTCTAAGGTGAGTGTTGATAATGCTGGTAAATCAACTATTTTAACTAATGCTGTTGTTCAAAGTAACTCAAAAGAAGCCAACAACAAGGAAAAATCTAATGGTCAAGGTAGGAACATGAAACAACTTCCATTTTACATTTCTCTTATCATTGGGAACAATTTGGTACATAATTGTATGGTAGATAGTGGGGCTACATGCTCTGTTATGCCTAAGAAAATAGTAGATCAGTTAGGCTTGAAATATGAACATTTAGAGAAAGGAGTGTTACAACTGGATGGCTCAACTGTTAATACAGTGGGTCTAATTAAGGATGCAATGTTAACCCTTCATGCATGTCCTAACTTCTCTATTCCCTAGGACATATATGTAATAGATTTGCCTCCCTAATTTGCCTTATATCTATCAAGAGAGTTTACTTCCAAAATAGGAGGTTATCTTTCATCAGATTGGTCTCATATGTTGTTCCGCACTAGATGTGGCACCAAAGTGACTATTAAATCTGAAATATTGTCAAAAGATCACATTGAACCCTATACGCCAAGTGTTATTAATGCAAATTGTCTAGTGTTTGAACAAGATGAAGGTGTCGTTGTTTTAGAATCCAAAGCTCAAGTTAATGAAATTCTAGATATTCTATTAGATGAATGGGCAATAGAAAATACCTTAAATAATGAAGCTAGTGTCCTTGTAGATGCTAGATTTGGAAATTACATGTTTCAGGAGGCTGGTTTGGTAATGCCAAATTTGGTAAAAAGGGAAGAAATTGTTTGTGAACAACAGAATAATGTCTGGGAGATGTTTTTTGATGGTTCAAGGAATAAACATGGTGCTGGAGGTGGTGCAATGCTGATTTCACCTAAGGGTGAGAAATATTATGCAGCTTTTCATTTTAGTTTTACACGCACTAATAACATAACAGAGTACGAAGGTTTGATCCAAAGCCTAGAATGGGCTAGGAAGTGTGGAATTAAGTAGTTGAAATTGTATGGTGATAGTGAGTTGATATTTAATCAAGTTAGAGGACTGAATGCAGTTAAAAATGATGCATTGAAAGCATATAAACACAGAGTTTGGGATTCAATAGAAAGTTTCAATGCATTCAACATTATTGCCATACCGAGGAGTAAAAACCAGCATGCCGATTGCTTAGCTGCTGTTGGAGCACAATTTGACATTCCTGATAGCATAAAGAAGAGTTATGACCAGCAACATATTAAGGTCATTACCAGACCTTCTATACCTGATAATAATGTCAATTGGTAGGTGTTTGAAAGTGATGAACAAATCTTACAATTTCTTCTAGAAGAAGATGTGTTTGTTGTTTCCAATCAGGATAGAATCCATCAGAAATATGAAGATCAAATTATTCAATTAGAGACAAATAAACTACCAAAAGGATTGGTTACCTTGGAATCAATTTTTAATTCTGATGATCAAGCAAAGAAGAACAAAACCAACTTGAAAGTTTCGCAAGAACATTGTGAAGATTGGAGGTTGCACCCGGAAAGAGCCTAAAATTTGGTAAGGTGAGTACTCCATCTGAAAGTAGTCTTATGTTTAGCTATTTCAAGAATTTGTAGATATATTTGCTTGGGAATATGGTGATTTAAAAGGGTTTGACCCTGAACTAGCACAACACACTATAGAGTTAGGACCCAATGCAAAGCCCGTGAGGCAAAAACACAGACCAGTTAACCCCAAACTAGAACCTTTAATGCAAAAAGAGGTTTTTAGGTTGATAGAGAGTGGAATTATTTATCCCAGCAAGCATACTAGTTGGGTGTCCAACCTTGTCCCTATTAGAAAGAAAAATGGAGAGTTGCGTCTTTGTGTTGATTTCAGGGATGTGAATAGGGCTTCCTTGAAAGATAGGCATCCCCTTCCTTCTATGGAGCAAATACTTTAGTGTGTTGTTGGTTTAGAACACTTTTCACTCCTAGATGGTTATTTAGGGTATAACCAAATTCTAGTCAAGCAAGAGGATCAATACAAAGCTGCTTTTACCACTAAATGGGGTATAATGGTGTACAAAAGAATGCCTTTTGAGTTGTCCAATGCAGGGGAAACATTCCAAAAAGCTATGGATATGGCTTTTAGCAATTTAATATATAAATTTGTCTTGGTTTATCTTGATGATATCACAGTCTACTCTAAGAAGGTAGCAGATCACCTTGGTCATCTCAGGCAGATTTTTAAGCATTGTAGAGAGTTTGGTGTCTCACTGAACTCCAAAAAATGTGTGTTTGATGTTCACGAAGGTAAGTTGTTGGGTTATATTGTTTCCAAGCAAGGAGTCATAGTGGATCTGGAAAGGATAGTAGCAATCCTAGAGTTACCTCTGCCACATCATAAGAAAGGGTTGCAGTCTTTTATTGGAAGGATTAATTTTTTTAGGCATTTTCTGCCTAATATTGCAGATTTATTGAAGCCCTTGACAACCATGCTCAAGAAGAATACTATGTTTAGCTAGACTAAAGAAGCAAAGAGAAGTTTTTAATTTTTTAAGGAAGCCTTAGTAGTAGCTCCTGCTTTAGTGAATCTCGATTTTATCAAGGATTTCATTTTGTATGCGTATGGTGGATTTGAAGCCATCTTTGCAATACTAGTCCAACAAAATGCGGAAGGATTGGAACAACCAATCGCATTTTTTAGCAAAAGTATAGAGGATTATGAGGAGGGGTACAATTTTGTTGAAAAACATGTCCTCGCTGTTGTTAAAAGCCTCAAGAAATTTTGACACTTGCTGTCCCACAATAAAATACTTTTGAAAGCTGCTCAGCCAAGTGTCAAGGAGTTTCTACTTAGCAAAGATTTAAATGAAAAATGGGCTGGTTGGATAACACGGGTCATGGAGTATGACATGGATATCCAAGTGACCAAATTGGTTAGTGGAAAGGGCTTGTGTGTGTAGATTGCTACTAATGAAGATTCTGATAGTGAACAAGAAGAAAAAACAACTTTGGTGTTTAATATACCAGCTGATGATGACAGGGCAACAAGCTGGTTGCAGAATATGGTTCACTTTTTGAAAACTAGTGAGTGTCTGACAAATTTGGACAAGGAAAAAATGAGGTACTATAGGTTGTAATCCATCCCATTTGTCTTAGTTAATGAGGTGTTGTATAGAAAGGATCACAGTGGTGTCCTTCTTCAGTGTATTGATTCAAAATCAGATTGCAGAAGTTTTGCATGAGTTCCATGATGGTCATTCAGGAGGTCATTTCTCTCCTACGACTACTGCATATAAAATTTTAAGGGCTGGTTATTATTGGCCTGATATTTTTAAAGACAATCATACATATGTTAGAAAGTGTTTGAAATGTGCCATGTTTGCATGGAAAGAAAGGTTGTCGGCATTACCTTTGCAGCCAATTAAAACATAACAACATTTTAATATATGGGGTGTTGACTTCATTGGTCCTATCAACCCTCCATCTAGTGCGGGACATAAATGGATAATCACCACAACTGATTATTTCACTCGCTGGACAGAAGCAACAACACTTAAGGATGCAAATGAAACTGCTATTTTGAACTTTTATGATGATATTATTAACAGATTTGGAGTTCCTGACTCCATAATCTCTGATAATGCATGTTGGTCGCACCCACAAAAGGATATGAAAATCACAGTAAAACCTTTCCTAGGAATTGGGCATTCCAACAAGTGACCAATATCTCTCTCTGTAGATGTTCATTTACTTGTCAAACCAGGGAACATATACTTTAAATGGCGCAGCAAAATATATGCACTAGGAACTCATTTTGGTCAAATCTTAGTGGAAATACATACTGAAAAGAAATCCTACCTATGCTACATGAAGGTAATGCAAAGCTCTTTAACTCAACTATGATTTGATTAAAACAAAAACCATAATAACTACAACTGAAACACAAACTATGAATTGGCCTTATGCTACAGGAACAGGCATAGTGATGGATTCCTTGTGCTGCAGGAGCAATGTAAAGCTGAGTTTGTATAAAAACTTTAAAGATGAAAGCAAAATAAAGCATAACAGGAAAGAACAACTAACTAACTAGCTACAGATACCTACTAAGTGGGCCCCCTTAGCAAGCATCTCCTGATTACGTAGATGCTAAACTCAGAACTTCATTGAACTTTATTCATAAAAATAGAATGATATACATTGTTTTGTTGATATGGAAACTAACAATAAACTCTGCTTCTGGTTGAACAGATTCTGTCTTTCATTATCATATTGATTCTTACATGACATCTACTATTCTTATTCTATCCTCCTCTAACTCCCTTCTAGCGTAGGAGGAAAAGCTTTATTTAAAAACAGGAGAGCAACTAACTAACTAACCCCATCAAAGAAAGATGTGGAAGTAAAACATATCCTCGAATCAAGGAACAAAATTCATAAATGAATTTATGCGTTCAACCCGATCCAGAGAGAATCTAGCACTCCACTCTTTGTCATTAAAATTCTTTCCCATGGTTTCGATCAAAGAGTCTTTGCCGGAGCTTCCTCGAAGTCGTGCAGGAAATGGACTTTACTGCAAGGCCGAGATCGGTTGTGCTTGACTCGATCGTTCTTCAACAACCTGCGAAACAAAAGCTAACAGGCAATAGAAAATGTGTATGGAACATACACGATATCTATTCATTAATCACACATTTTAAATTTACTTCATCATTCAAAAACTGTATACGATATACCAGTCATTTTAGGGAGTCAACGGGGCAATAAATGCAATCAAGTCAACACAAAGAGCTGCAGGAGTATAAAAGTATCTTGCTACAGAATATCCCAAAAAGGTTTTACAAAGTCTGAACATCCATGAAATAACAAAAGTAAAGGCATTTAAAAGTTTATCATAACATCCAAATTATGAGCATATTTTAAGCTCATCACTGCCCCCTACTTAGCCCAATGCTGGTCCTCCAGCATTAACTTTCCTAGTGGTTTCTCTGAAGTCGGTGGTTGCTACATGACTTTGAAATGGATTTTTAAACTTGTAATAAAATCTTCTGAAATCCTGACATTTTTCATACCTTTGGTCTTCTAATTCATTGTTAAGATTTGTAGCCTGGTGAGGATAAAATGGCCACATTAGCACAGGGGGTCTGAATGTCAGCGGCAACCACAGTTCAAATCTTGTTTGAAGTCCCAATTGAATATATCTGCTGGTTCGTTTGAGAGTTGCTGTGAAATTTAAGGGACCATTCGATTCTGACTTTCTTAACCCAACAGTTAACCTCTCCCATCTTTTCTCACTTCTGGTGAATACCAATTTTCAAAATGAATATTGTTGTGCCTGGAATTCATCATATACTTGTTTTCTGATATCAAATATTTTCTCTCTTGCTGAAACATTATTAATACCATATGTCGGAGTAAACCAATCTTTCAACATTGCATGGGGGTTTGAACTGTGAGAACGTAATGAAACAGGCTCTATTTTCTCAACCTCCTCATATGTTTCCCACTGCCTGCCATAATTTGCCTCATTTGCTGCCCATGACATAAATGCTCTCAAATGAATATCACTAATATATAGAAGAGGATTCCATTCTATTTCAAATGGTATTAAAAAGCCATGCAAATAGAATTCACAGAGAGAATTCCTTAACCAGTTAGGGGCTGCCTGGTATGTTTCATAGAATTCTTTGGCAGTATGAATTATAGGATCTTGGTTTCTGAAAATTCTCATCAATTGAAACCATAAAAACTGTTCTTTAAGGCACAAAGCATAAACTCTGGGTGGTGGTCTACATTCCATAATCTGACCAGTTACTTTCAACATTTCATCCATTTTTGCTTTCAACTCAGCAATTTCCTGCTTCTGACTTTCAATTTTCTTTTTCAATTTCTTCTTTTCTATTTCCCATAGACTTTGCTGCATGTCAGTCTGAGCTATGTATCGGAAAGTCAGGGTTTGCAATGTAACTGTTTCCCAATTAGCTTTAACATATTCCCGAAACTCCATTAAAAATGTTCTCCTATACACAACAATGGTTTTACAAACTGCAGGATGAGATACAATTTCACTAGGCACATTCAATTGTTCAGTCTGTTCTTGCTCTTGCTATAAGATAAATTCTTCTTGTTCCTGTGGTGGAGAAGTCTGTACTTCCTCCGAAAATTGCATAGCAGTAGTAGCCAAATCATCAAGATTTGGTAACCCTTGCTCATTATGCCCTGTTTCTTTTGTCTCAACTTGTTCCTCTTCAGGAACAAACGAACTCTGGGCAACATTTTTGGACACATTCTGAGAAACATTAAATTCGGACTCAATAGACCCTTCTGAAATTACAATCACCTCTGGTTGCGGTGAAGCAAGGGAGGTCTTAGATTGTTTCCTTGCAGAAACCCTTCTTGGCACTAATGCGGCTGCAGGAGGTGTTCCCGTAGCTTTCCTCTTCCTTGTTTGTTTAGAGGGTTTTGCCCTACCAGAGGATGATGGTGAACTAGAAATAGCAATAGGCATTGCTGTAGGAGAAGGGCATTGTCTTTTCTAAGAACGAGGGTCAGATTCTGGGGACCCTTCTGCCTTTGTTTTTCCCTTCTCACTCCTAGTGGCAGACCTAGTTTGTACCCTAGCAGAGGATTTAGGTGCGAAAGCTGCAGGACCAGGTGCTACAGGAGTAGTTGACCCTTGCCCTGTTTTACTGGTAGATGCAATTTCTTTCTTCTTTTTCTGAGGCCGTGGGGTAAGCACCCTAGGGGGTTGTGGAATTTGCAAACTCTTTTGGGCAACAAATTGTTGCCAGGAGAGAGGTGAGACATCCCTCAAAGAGCGCTCAATCAGTAATTTAATAAGGCCATGATGAGTGACAGAATTATCTTTCCCCTATTGAGTTCTGTGGGCATTGTGTTCTAAAATTTTTAACAATAAATTCAGAACATTTATAACTAACCCATGCCTCATATGGCTCAATAATTTAAAATGATGAGAATGCAGATAGGAAAAACGGCCTTCACAGGTCAAATACCTGATTATGTAAGTAGCATACTCTGAATAAGGAGGAAGCAATGATACGCGCTTGCATCCCTGCTTAGAGACTTCCAGAGGTCCATCAGTAGGCATTGAAAACTCAGCCCTTGCAGCTGCAGCGTCTGAAGAAAAGTTTTCTCCAACGGCTGGAAGCCCAGTTACTTCTGCAATTCTGTTTTCGGTTGCAACAACCGTTAGACCTCATACGGTGGCTTCCCCTTCAGAAAGGGTTCTCAGAAATTCTCCAGTAGCCTCCTCATCAAAATCATTTAAGCTCAAGAAATAATTTAACCATCCACAGAGGCTGAATGCGTGGACTGATTGCAGATTTTGCAATAACATTTCATGAGCTATAGGCTCATGTTGCACCAACTGACCACCCATGTTTGCAGTTTTCCTTTAGCTAAACTCGATTCCTTGCTGAAGATTCAAATTCTCTACTTCCCTTTCTGCTCTGGTTTTTCTTCTTTCGTGCCGTCACATTTCTTTCTTTCTTTTCCAAAAATGAACTTTTTTGAATAAGCAGTCTTAATCATGATTATGCAATAAAGAAAGACATACGATCATAGTTTCTAAAGTACCAGAAAAGTATTAAAGAAAGATTATTTTGCAGTTATGGCAGCGGCAAAAAGACAGGTTTTAAAAAATGGATTACCTCGCCCCCTACTTAAAGTATGACATGTGTCCTCACATGTCGTAAAGAACAGGTAGAAGTTCAGGTAATAATGACCGGTACATGCATAGCAGTAAACAAACAGAATGAAATAAATCAAATATGCGATAAGAAAAGATATGGCGTACCTTTGATAATTGCACATACGTGTGAAGAAAGATGACGGCATCTTCATGGATTGGCAAGTGGGAAAGATATCTTAATTAAGTCTGATGCGGATGGATGACGTGGATGGGTGAAATGGGTGGATGAAATGAATAGATGAAATGAATGGACGGAAGTTAAAGAAGTGAAATGGGGGCGATAAATGAGAATGGAGAAAAGGGGTTTCCTTTTGCAAAAAGAAAACCTTTATTATGGGCAAAATTACGGTAACACTGCAGGAGAAAGGCTAAAGCCTTTGGCTACAGGAAGAGTAGCAGGAGGATCCTGAATGAACTGCTGCATGAATTCTTCCATGGAGACTAGTTTGTGGTACAACCGGAGTCGGTGGTCATTCACTAGCAATTTGAAGTGGATTGGGTCTATTGTTATCAGCTGTACAGCTCCATTGTCGAACACATTTTCAACTTCATAGGGGCCAAGCCAGCGTGTTGTGAGCTTACCATGGTTTTCTTGATATCTGGAATCATATAACAGAGCCCAATCTCCAGTAGAAAATTTCCTGGTTTTGATGTGCTGATCATGCCATTTCTTCCTTTGCTGTTGGATTGCTTCTGTATGCTGTATGGCGGCTTTTCTCATTTCATCCAAAGCATTTAGCTGCAGGAGACAGTCCTTCTGTACTTCAGATATGTCTATATTGAGTTCAAAAGCTGTCCTCAAAGTTTTGTGTTCAAATTTTATGGGTAACATGGTTGTTTTCCCATAAAGCAGCTCAAAAGGTGTAAACCCAGTTGTTGTTTTCCATGTAGTTCTGTAAGCCCAAACTACTTTAGGAAGTCTATTGCTCCAATCTTTTCTATGGATATGTACTATCTTTGTGAGGATCGCCTTAATTTCTCTGTTTGTTACCTCTACCTGACCATTGGCTTGAGGGTGATAAGGGCTGGACTTCCTATGTTTGATTTTATAGTCATTCATTAGTGCAGTGATTAGATTAGACGTAAACTGAGCTCCTTGATAAGTTACAAGCTCTCTGGGAACCCCAAATCTTGTGAAGATTTGCTCATACAGAAACTCAGCAACTTTGTTATCTCGAGCATGAGTCATAGCTGCTACCTCGACCCATTTTGTTACATAGTCCATGCAAACTAGAATGTATGACTTTCCATTTGATGGTGGATCAATTGGCCCTACAAAATCCATCCCCCATTTATCAAAAGGGGTGACTATTATCTGTGGATATAGTGGCATTTCATCGGACTTAGTTGGTCTTCCCATACGCTGACATTTGTCACATTTTCTTATATAGGCCACAACATCCTTATGTAATGTTGGCTAGTAGTACCTTGTTGTAAGAACTTTCATTGATGTTCTTTTTGCTGCAAAATGTCCTCCACATGGTTCATCATGGCAAGCATGCAATATGTCATAAGTTTTGTCTTCTCTTACACATCTTCGCATTACCTGATTAGGTCCAGTATAAAACAAACTATTTGCAATCCAGGAAAAGTTAAAACTTTTCTCTATTAACAATTTCTTTTTTTTTTGGAGAAAAGTAGTCTGGTATTCTGTTTGCTGCTAGATAATTGGCAATGTCTACATACCAAGGTATATGTGCAGCGATGGAAAATAAGTGTTCATCTGGGAACCTATCATCAATGATCTCATGTTCAACAGGTGCAGCTGATTGAAGTCTTGATAAAAAGTTAGCTACAACATTAGCTCTTTCTGGTTTGTCAATTATGGAAATGTCATATTCTTGTAACAACACGAGCCAACATGCCAACCTACCAGAAATGGCAGGTTTGTTCATCAGATACTTGATTGCTGCATGATCAGTATGGACAAATATCTGATAACCTGTGACATAATGTCTAAATTTATTCAAAGCATATACCATTGCAAGCAACTCCTTTTCTGTGATAGTATAGTTGAGCTATGGACCTTGAAGGTTCTTGCGGATAAAGTAAATAGCATGTTCAACTGAATTTTCTTTTTGATTCAGAACTGCTCCTATGCCAAAGTCAAAAGCATCAGCATGTATGTGAAAAGGCAAATTCCATTTTGGACCTTGAAGAACAGGGGCCTTAGTAAGCAAGTCCTTTAATTGTAGGAAGGATTTTTCACAGGCCTCTGTCCATTCAAATTGGGAATCCTTTGTTAACAAAGCATAAAGTGGACTGACAATTTTACTGAAGTCTTTTATAAACCTTCTATAATACCCCGCATGACCAAAAAAACTTCTGACATCTTTCTGTTTTGCAGGAGTTTATAAATTCTGAATTACTTCAATTTTAGCAGGGTCGACCTGAATTCCATTCTTTGAAACATGATGACCTAGAACAATACCTTCTTCCATCATTAGAAAACACTTCTCACTGTTTAGAGACAAATTTTGCTCTCTACACCTTTTCAATACTTTTTCTAAATTTACCAGTGCTTCTTCAAATGTGACTCCATAGACAGTGAAATCATCCATGTAAATCTCCATACATTCATGAGATATATCAGCAAAGATACTAATTACTGCTCTTTGAAATGTTGCTGGCGCATTGCATAGGCCAAAAGGCAAGACCGAATAAGCAAATGTTTCCCATGGACAGGTAAAAGTGGTCTTATCTTGATCTTCAGGGGCTATTTTTATCTGATTGTACCCACTGTAACCATCCAAAAAGGAAAAATATCTTTTGCCAGACAGTGAGTCTAGTACTTGATCTACAAAAGGTAGTGGAAAATGATCTTTTTTAGTGGCATTGTTCAATTCTTTGTAATCTACACATACTCTCCATTTTCCACCTTTCTTGGGAACAATAACTAAGGGAGAAACCCATTGACTGTCAAAGATTGGATAAATAAAACCAGTATCAAGCAACTTTTGAAGCTCACTTTTAACTATTTCCCTAAGTGCTGGATTTACTCTTCTTTGAGGTTGTCTAATTGGTGAACAATCTTCTTTGATATATATCCTATGAGTACAAACTTGAGGATCTATTCCTTGCATGTCCCCATATTCCCATGCAAAAGCTTTATGCTGTTCTTGTAGCATTTTTAATAGATCAGCCTGTTGAGACTGTGACTTCTTATTATTGATATTCAAACATTGACCTTGAGACAATTCTATCCACTCCGTGAGATTACTCATAGAGTCTACAGGTTATGTTTGTACCTCTTGTGGAAGAAAATTATGAAAAATCGTTGGAAGTTTAGGCAGTGAACTTTCAGAATCTGGTTGCTGCAGGAAACATTGTAACTGAGTATCATTTGGACCAGATGAACTACCTTTATCAGAGTTGTTTTGTAGAATTTGTAATAGTAAGGCATCTTCACTCTGAAGTTGTGAGAATGGGTCATTTTGAATCATCATTAATTGAGCCAAAGAATTGGCTTCTTTAATTTCCTCCCCCACATCTGGCCAAACAGGTTGGGACAAATCTGGCTGAGGTCTAGCAGGCGGATACGGAGCCAATTTCTTTGTGGACTGCCCATCAGAAATGGTCATATCTCTAGAATGACATCCTATACAAGCATCAGCAGTTGCTAACCATGGTCTATCAAGAATAATTGGATACCCTCCTAAAGTTGCCTTAACTGATAATATTGTGAAATTAGCAGGATACTCCCAAGATTCAAGAATGACAATTACATCTTCTACTATCCCATCAGGTTTAACTGTGGAGCTGTCTGCAAGCTGCAGAACCGTGGGTGTAGACCTAATGTTTGAAATGTTCAGGGAGTCCATAGTATGCTTTGTCATGATATTAATGGCAGCACCTAAATCAATCAAAACATTTTTTACAACTTGGCCATTTACATTTATCTGCACTACAGGACTTCCAGGGTCAATATACTTTGGAATAACTACATTTCCCAACATTATATCAGCCAATTTCCCTAATACATGAATTGTTTGAGGGTCCTTTTTCTTTCGTCCAGGCTTCTTTAAACAGGCTTCTTTAATAGCTTTTCCAAAAATAGGAATATCTTTAATAGCCTGAAATAAAGGAATTTGAATCTGCACATTTTTGAGCTGATCCATAATGTCAAAAGTGGGTTGTTCCATGGGTTTATATGCAGTACTTTGCAACCTCTGAGGAAAAGGTGGGTTATCTTGATTTTGCAGAACAGGCTCTTTTGAAATTGTATCTATTATGGGCATGTGCTCAGTAGGAACAACAGGTGCAGTAGGTTCTTCATGGGAAAGATCTGATATTTCAGTAATCCGAGGTGGTTTTGAGTAGGTAAAGTAGTTCCAAACCTCAAATGAATGTCATTAATGTTTAAGGCATAAGCTTGATATTGGTTGGCTTCGGCAAGATACGCAGGCTGCTGAGGCTTATTATTGGGATTGGGTAATGGGTGGGCAGGCATAGGCGTTTGTTTTGGAGGTCCAGGATTTGTGGTAGTTACTACAGGAGGCGGCATAAAGGCTTGTGGTTGCGGTTGTGGAAGCTGCAGGAATCCAGAGGACTAGTTTTGCCATTATTGAGGGCCTCGCCATTGAGAATTTTGCTGCCAATTTCCTGAAGGTGGGGTCCATTGGCTCTGTGGCTACTGCCATCCTCCTTGAGGGGATTGCCATTGCTGGTTCTGATAATTAGGCCCATTTGGTTGAGGTGGATTCTAGGATGGTGGTGGTCCATATGCATGTTGCCATTGGTTATTATATCCAGAATAAGAATTACCAAAAGTTAAAGGGTCTTGAGACATACCTTGTCTTTGGGCCCATGGTCTCTTTTGTGCAACAAGGAACACGTGATCATCATCTCCTTCTACTGGCTTGAAGTCAGTAGGTAGTTCTTTATCTTCCAAATTAGCCACCATCTTGCATCTGTAGTCATGCTTCTTTTATCTGCAGTATGGACAGAACTCGGCCAAAACTGCATCAGCCTCCTCATGTTTCTTTCGAGCTTGCATAGTGTCTAGTTGTGTAGCCATATTATTAATGATGTCCTTCTTGAAGTCAGATAGAAAATTTGTTATCTCTATTCGAGAAACTCCACCAGAAGAAGACTTCCCTATTGTAGCATGATGACCTCGACCTTTCTTAACTATTGCTTGAGAGTAGTTAAGACATATTTTCTTTATATCATCCCAAGGCACCTGGGTTATATCACCTCCTCCTATCAAGTCCAGGGCGTCTATACAAGCATCACTGATTCCCTTTAGAAACAACAGTTTCTGAGAGTCCTCATTGACATTATGGTTTGAGTTCCTCTGTAGTGCAAACAAGAATCTGGAAATGTAATCTTCCAGACCTTCATCATCCTTCTGCTAAATTTGGAATATGTCATCACCCTTGCTGGCGCTCTTACAATATTCCTTATACTTTTCAAGGAATTTTGTCTGCATGACCTCCCAACTATCGACTACACCTCTTCCCAGACTCATGAACCATCTGAGAGCTCCTTCCTTCAAGGTGGAAGGGAATAACTTCAGTTTATGAGCGTCTGTGTTGTAGTCATAACTGCGACAGAGGACATCAAATTCAAATAGAAAGGTTTCTGGGTCCTCTGTGACCAGGCCATAAAACTTTGGAAGCAAAGAAGAGGGAATGTTTTTAAGATTGTCAGTATCTCGCTGGAGAACAATAGGAAACTCAAATGCAGGAGGTGGATTATTAGGTGGATTATTTGCCATGTTTGGTTGCTGGAATAACAGAGCGAATGGATTTTCCTCAGGTTCGTTGTTAGTTGGGTCAAATGGTAGTTCAATAAATAGATTTTCAGGGAGGAACCTTCCTAGGGCGTCTCTTCTTCTTCTATGCATGCAATATAATGAATAGTGGCTTGAAGAATCTAGAAAATTTTACTAACAAGCTAAACTAATGCCAAAAATGACTTCTGATAAACTCGTAGCTAGACGCCATCCCCGGCAATGGCGCCAAAAATGATGGTCGCGCCCACAAAAGGATATGAAAATCACAGTAAAACCTTTCCTGGGAATTGGGCATTCCAACAGGTGACCAATATCTCTCTCTGTAGACGTTCATTTACTTGTCAAACCAGGGGACGTATACTTTAAATGGCACAGCAAAATATATGCACTAGGAACTCATTTTGGTCACATCTTAGCGGAAATACATACTGAAAAGAAATCCTACCTATGCTACAAGAAGGTAATGCAAAGCTCTTTAACTCAACTATGATTTGATTACAACAGAAACCATAATAACTACAACTAAAATACAAACTATGAACTGGCCTTATGCTACAGGAACAGACACAGTGATGGATTCCTTGTGCTGCAGGAGCAATGTAAAGCTGAGTTTGTATAAAAAATTTAAAGATGAAAGCAAACTAAAGCTTAACAGGAAAGAACAACTAACTAACTAGCTACAGATACCTACTAAGTGGGCCCCCTTAGCAAGCATCTCTTGATTACGTAGATGCTAAACTCAGAACTTCATTGAACTTTATTCATAAAAATAGAATGATATATATTATTTTGTTGATATGGAAACTAACAACAAACTCTACTTCTGGTTAAATAGATTCTGTCTTTCATTATCATATTGATTCTTACATGACATCTACTATTCTTATTCTATCCTTCTCTAACTCCTCTCTCGTGTAGGAGGAGAAGCTTTATTTAAAAACAGGAGAGCAACTAACTAACTAGCTCCATCAAAGAAAGACGTGGAAGTAAAACATATCCTCGAATCAAGGAACAAACTTCATAAATGAATTTATGCGTTCAACTCGATCCAAAGAGAATCTAGCACTCCACTCTTTGTCATTAAAATTCTTTCCCATGGTTTCGGTCAAAGAGTCTTCGCCGGAGCTTCCTCGAAGTCGTGCAAGAAATGGACTTTACTGCAAGGCCGAGATCCACTGCGCTTGACTCGATCGTTCTTCAACAACCTGCGAAACAAAAGGTAACAGGCAACAGAAAAGGCATATGGCACATACACGATATCTATTCATTAATCACACATTTTAAATTTACTTCATCATTCAAAAACTGTATACGATATACCAATCATTTTAGGGAGTCAACGGGGCAATAAATGCAATCAATTCAACACAAAGAGCTGAAGGAGTATAAAAGTATCTTGCTATAGGATATCCCAAAAAGGTTTCACAAAGTCTGAACATCCATGAAATAACAAAAGTAAAGGCATTTAAAAGTTTATCATAACATCCAAATTATGAGCATATTTTAAGCTCATCAATGCACTTGCTTTTTTTGGATTAAGAGTGATTGATTGGGCGGTCAAGCATGGAATATATCTCAGTACTAGTTCAAAATACTATCCTCAAGGAAATGGACTAGCAGAGTCCACAAACAAGAATCTGATCAAAATTATAAAAAGGACTCTATAGGACAATCAACATGAGTGGCACTCTAAACTGAAGGTTGCCTTGTGGGTGGATAGAATAACTCCAAAGCAGATCATTGGGAATCCACCTTATATGCTCGTCTATGGGAAAGAAGCTCGTTTGCCCATTACAACAGAGCTGCTAGCACTTGATCTTGCTAGCCAGTTGATTTTATTTGAAGAAGGAGATCCTATGTAGGTGCGTTATGCTCAGTTAATGGAGTTGGAAGAAAGGAGAAACAAGGCAATGCAAACTATGGAGTTTCAGCAGATGCAAGTCAAGAAAAGCTTTGACAGAAAAGTGAAATTAAGAAATTTTAATATGGGGGACATTGTACTCAAGTGGGATGAGCTTAAGAGCAGACCAGGCAAGCATACTAAATTTGACTCATTTTGGGGAGGCTCGTTTGTGATAACAGAGTGCAAGGAGCACAATGCTTTCTAGCTATCAACACTTGAAGCAAAAAGCTTGCCGATACCAGTCAATGGTATCCACCTCAAACCTTGTTTGGAGATATGTCCTCCTTTGTAAATGCTAGATTAGTTGCTGAATAAAGTGTTGTTGCACTATTTGTTTTTGAAGTTTCCTTTTCCTAAGTGATGTTGCCTAGTGAGAGTTAGTTTCCAGTAGTATACACTCCTAATAGCAATTCATATGCACTGGGATAGCTACGTATCAAAATTCTACACCACAATTAGAGAAGATAGACTCAAACTACCATACATGATGTACAATCTCCACATATTGTTACCCTAGTGCATACAAGGCTGCTGTTATTAGTGTTCCTACTGTGTAGTCTTTCAGTTAGTCAGTTTTTCAGTTTTCCCTAAGTGGTTTTCAAATCATAAGTTGTTGTTTCAGAGTCTCCAAGTTTCAAATTGTTGTTTCAAGAGTTGAGTTTCATGTATAACAGATCCATATGAAGTCATCATTTGATTTTACACCTATCACTCATGATAGGGGAGCTAATATTCTCCACTAACATCAACGATAAATCTGCATTCAACTGATATCAGAAACTGATATATTTCAGCCATGGCTTTCAAAGTTACTATAACGTTTCTCAGTGACCCTTATGCCCAATGAACTGTAAAAGGCTACTGATTTTCCCTATGTCTAGTAGGCAGACAATCAGCAGATGTCGCCAAAATTGTTACTAAATTTTTACACATGTTTAAATTTAGTTAAGAAGCAAAATGCTAACAAAATTTCTAGAATCAATTTCCAGAATTACTTTTATTTTCTTGCTTTATATTTTCATGTAAATTAATTTTAGCTATGATAGCATTATAAATCATAGCTGAACATTAATATTCTAGAAAAGCAACTTGAAATGACTAAGTCTTGAGGACTTAGTTAAAGACTTAAATGAAGAAATGTCTGAGTCTTAAAGACTTAGTTATCAAGTAAGCATTGAGAGCTATTTTTGGGGAAAGAAGACTTTTCTTCGCAAAACTTTAGGAACTCGGATTTGGACTTTTTCTAGGTTGTTGAGGGCCTTTTATGAGAATTTTGAGTGTTTTAAGGGAGGTTTTGATGAGTTGTCCTATGACCAAGATGGACTTTTTCATTCCACACATGGCTTTTTGGAGCATTTCTAGTGCCTGAAAAATAGGCTTTTTAGTTGAATCTGACCCAAGGATTCAGTTCCTATTTTCATGCATTTCTTCGAGAGAAAATCATAATTATTGTAATCACTTTTTTTGGAAGCTCTCAGTTTTTATTATGCAAGAAGGCTCTTGTGACAACATTTATATTTTCTTATATATTTTCTGTAACTCAATCCTAGAGACTGTATTATTCCTTGTTATTTTGTCTCATCATGAGCCTAGTTGTAGAAGTGTAATTTGTTTGCAGGTTATAGTTGTAGTTTGTATCCACAAGTACACAGAGCTTTTATGTGAAAAATGTAGCCTATATAGAACATAAGTGTTTACCCACTGAAATAGAGTTTTGCAATTAGAGACCTATCATTATCATTTTAGTTTCCCTTTAAGTTTGGTGAATAACCTAGTTACTTAGTTTATTTTCTTTTTATCTTCCCTTTTCCTACCAAGTTTTCAATTGTTAGAAGAGCAAATAGGCGATTAATCAAATAGGAACTGGCCTAGAATCTGGAGGTCTCATTTCAATTGATGCATTCCCACACACAGAGATGAATTCCAATGTTATGAAAAGTTGTTGAACTCATTAGTTCAACAGGGTGCAAATTTTAAGCATTAACAGTACCATTCCAGGCAAGCATGGTGATTGTGAACATATTTATCCTATTAATATGTGCAGCAGGAATAAATTTAAATGTATTTAAAACAATACATCTTTTTGATGTGTATTCCTCTGCTTTTCAGGCTGTGTCATAGTTAAATCACTGAAAAATTAAATTTGACGCAGCTATAGCAAAATATGTGGACCTACAAGCTGTATAGTTTGCTGCTAATATTGTCTGAAAGAAACCAAATTTTCTTGTGACGCTATCTTCATAGTGTCAACTATGGTATGCTTTTTACAGTCATCTGTTCTATGGTGTTATAAGTGATTTCCACTTTTAAGTCATTCAAAGTGAAACCCTCCAAACATCTACATCTAATCCAAGAAAAATAAAATGAGCATACATAACTTCTAGATAAACTAAAGTTTATCAAGAAAGATGTAAAATTCAGAAATATATGTTTACAAATGGGCAGAACAATAACATGATGAAGAACCATACATGCATTTTTTAAAGATTTTGTTGCACAGGAAATTAATTTGAAAGCTTATACATTCAAAACAGTGACCAAATATAGAAAAAAATCTATTTACATGCACTGGAGTAGCAACCAGATTTGCCAACATGATTCTAGGTAAATTATATCTGATCCAAGCAATGTACCCACTACAGCCAAGAGTATAACAGTCATTCCTGCAAAAAGAATAGCCCAACTTTTATCAAATCTTAAATCTTTCAATTCAAAAGATACTATTAACTGAATAGAAAACTAATAGAAACAAGGCTATTGTATTTTATTAATCTAAGGCACAATGTAGTGCAATAACTAGGCTAACCGAGTTAAAAATAACAAAGATAAAATGAAGTGGGTTTGTCAAAATACCCATGAAAACAATATTTCCTAAACAAATAGTGGAAATGTTGATCTACTCATTCACAACATGGAACATGTTTATAGTGTTCACATGAGTAAGTAGCCTTACAATATAGATGTCATCCATAGGAAGAGTCCATTGATTGTAACACCTATTACAAGTAAGATTTATAAGAAATAGAATAAGGAAGAAAAGGCAAGATCTCACTTTATGAAAATCCAAAGTAAATATAACATGAGAAAACCCAGGCAAAACGTATGTGAAAGAATTATGAATAGATCTTTTCCTTGAACCTCAACTATGTTCCTATATCAGACTGAAAAGTTACAAAACTGTAGAAGAGGAACTGATCAATTCAATAAAATAAAAGCCTGGTAGAGTTGCAAAAATGGCCGAAAAATGCCTAAAGGTCTAGTTGGAAGTAAGTATGAAGGTAAAGAACCCTTTAAATGTTTTAACTGCAATAAGATTGGTCACATAACATATAAGCCTAACCTTGAATATCAGAGATACAGAGTTAAGAAGAATAGAGACAAATCTTGTTACCTGGCTGATGAAGGAATTACTAATGATTCTGATGAGGAACCGACAAACAATGGATGGGTTTTTATTGCTATAACAGAAGATCAACCAAAATCTACTATTTAACCAGTAGAGTAGGCCCTGGCAGCTAGAATTGAAGATAAGGATGAATGGATCATTGATTCAGGATGTTCAAATCATATGACTGCTGATAAAAGTAAATTCTTAACCTTTCAGGAATACAATGGAGGTATAGTAAGATTTGCAAGTGATAAAACTTTTTTTATCAAAGGAAAAGGCACTATATATTTTGATGGTAAGCACAATATGGATAATGTTTACTATGTTGAAGGTTAGAAGCATAATCTTTTGAGTGTTGGTCAATTAGTTGCAAAAGGATTTCAATTAAAATTCAAGAATGGTAAATGCAAAATCACGAATAGAACTGGTTTAGAAATTGCAATCGGTAATTAGATTAGAGGTAATATTTTTCATTTGAATAATAATGAGAAGACATGCTTGATTGCACATATTGATGAAATTTGGTTATGGCATAAGAGACTTTGTCATGTAAATTTTGATTGCATTGTGAAAATCAGTACAACTAAGGTAGTAAGGGATTTACCTAAGATTGTTAAACCTCACAATCCGGTATGTAAGGAATGTCAATTTGGAAAGCAAGTTAAAGCATCTTTTAAGAGTATAGTATATAAATCCAATAATTCTCTTGACTTAATTCATACTGATTTATGTGGTCCGGCAAGAACTAGAAGCTTACAAGGAGACAGGTATTTTATGCTAATCATTGATGACTATTCTAGAATGTGTTGGGTTATTTTTCTTAGAGAGAAATCAGAAGCACTTGGGAAATTCAAACTATTCAAGGTGATGGTAGAGAATGAAACCGGTAAGAAAACTAAATGCTTGAGATCAGATCAAGGAGGTGAATTCACATCTAAGGAATTTAATACATTTTGTGAAGTGAATGGAATCAAAAGATAGTTATCAGCACCCTGGACACCCCAGCGGAATGGAGTTGTGGAAAGGAAAAAAAGAACTATTTTTGAGGCAGCTAGAAGTATGTTATCAGAAGAAAATATACGTCAAGTATATTGGAGAGAAGTAGTGAGTACAATGGTTTACACATTCAACAAAGTTCACATCAATGGTGAAACCGGTAAGACCCCTCATGAACTATGGTTTGGTAATACTCCTACTCTTAAATATTTTAGAATATTTGGAAGTAAATGCTACATTAGAAGAGATGACTATATTGGTAAATTTGATCCTAGAAGTGATGAAGGAATATTTCTTGGTTATTCATCTAAGAGCAAGGCATATAGATGTTTTAACAAAAGATTGCAGAAAATTCTTGAAAGTGCAAATGCGAAGATTGATGAATAGTTTAGAGGAAATTCAAGGTACATGGACTTTGAATCGGTAATAGAAATAATATCAAGTGAACCTACAATAAATATACCAGTAAAAAATGTTGATCCAGTCACACCTGCATCATCTAAAAATTCCATAGTGACAGAGGAACAACAACGAGTAAAAACACCCAAGTATGTAAGATTGAATCACTCTGAAAATTGGATAATTGGGAACAAATATCAAGGTGTTATGACTAGAGGAAAAGTGGCAAATGAAGAGGTATGTCTTATTTCTCAAATTGAACCAGCATCAATTAATGAGGTATATGAAGATAAACACTAGATTAAAGCTATCGAAGATGAATTGGAACAAATTGATAAGAATAACACATGGACATTAGTTCCCCGACCTAAAGAAAAAAATGTAATTGGAACTAAATGGGTATTCAGAAATAAACTTAATGAAGATGGTAAGGTGATCATAAATAAAGCAAGATTAGTGTGTAAGGGATATTCTCAGAAAGAAGGAATTGAATATAATGAAACCTTTGTATTGGTAGCTAGAATTGAGGCAGTTAGATTATTCTTAGCTTTTGCAGCACACAAGAACTATAAAGTATATCAAATGAATGTTAACTGTGCATTTCTGAATGGTGATCTTGAAAAGGAAGTTTAGATTGAACAACCTAATGGATTCTCATTAACAGATGACAAAGATATGCTTTGCAGGTTAAGGAAAGCTTTGTATGGACTAAAGCAAGCTCCTGGAGCTTGGTATGGTAGATTGGACAAATATCTCTTGAATAATGGTTTCACTAAAGGTAATGCTGATAGCAACTTATATTACAAAGTGACTAATGATGGCATCTTGGTTATTGAAGTTTCTGTTGATGATATAATCTTTGGAGGAGAAGATAGATTATGTAAAGACTTTTCTAAAAAGATGCAAGAAGAATTTGAAATGTCTATGATTGGGGATATAAAATTCTTTTTAGGGTTGCATATTTCACAAACTGATAAAGGTATATTCTTATGTCAATATAAGTACTTGAAGGAATTACTAAAGAAATTTGGCATGGAAAACTCTAAACTAGTAAGCACACCTATGACTACAACTAATAAACTATCTTTGAAGGATGAATTAGCACCTGTTAATTCAACTAGATACAATTCTATGATAGAAGGTTTACTGTATTTGACACAAACAAGACCTGATATTATGAATACAATATGTATTGTTTCAATATTTAAGAGTAATCCTAAAGAAGATCATGAATCAACAGTAAAAAGGATTTTTTGGTATCTATAAGGCACTACAAACCCTGGCCTATGGTATCCTAGAGATGAAAACTTTGATTTATGTGTATACACAGATGCAAATTGGGCAGAAGATGTAGTTGACAGAAAAAGTACCACTGGTGGAGCATTTTTCCTTGGTAGCAGATTAATTTCTCGGTTGAGGAAGAAACAGAGTTGTACATCTTTATCAACAACAGAATCAGAATATTTTGCAGCACCAACTAACTATACACAGGTATTATGGATAAAGAAAATCTTGAAGGACATAAAGGTAAATTCAAGGAACCTATAACTATTTACTGTGATAATATGGCAGCAATTGATATATCTAGGAATCTGGTACTTCACTCAAAAACTAAACATGTTTCTATCAAATTAAATTTTCTGAAACAAAATGTTGAAGCAAAAGAAGTGAAATTGGTTTGTGTGAATACTAAAGAGCAGATTGTAGATATTTTTACTAAGCCTTTGCCTAAGGAGACTTTTGAATATCTCAGAGAGCAGCTTGGGGTTATAACCTCACTGGTAGAGACTTAGACAGTTCATGATTGTCATCAACCAGTAGAATTAATAGAGAAATCTTTTATTCCAGCTTTGATGAGGAGAACTGCTTCTCAAGGGGGGTAGTTGGTTAAATTGATGAGTTGGTATTTTGTAATATGTTTTGAAACTAGTTTTTGTATTGGTTTGGCATTTGATGTCAAAGGGGGACAGATTGTTATGGGAAAACACATTATCCTTTGAGGGAGATATTATCATTTTGGGTAGAGATTGTTGGAGAGATTATTACCCTTTGTATCTAGATTTTGATTTCTGGTTAGTAATCCTTTGGAGATTGTTGGTTTTTGGTATTTGGCATTTCTGTTTTGACACTTTGATGGTTTTTCCATCTTGTGTTGCCATCAATGCCAAAGGGGGAGATTGTTGGTATTTTGGATATGTTGATATGTTTTTGTCATTGATGTCAACACTTGTCAACACTTATCAGCACTTGGAGATCTTTGGTTATGTTCATCGACATGTTTAGTGGCTTATGCACAGTCATCGGTATTTGGTTTACTAGTAGGTTATATTGTTCATTAACACTTGGAATGACTTGGAGATTACTCGGTTATGTCAAAGAAATTGTTTGGACACTTGGTTTTGGTGATTTGTTCATTGGTTTATTCAGGTTTGCATATTTGTTGTTACAGGTAAATAGGTCCAGGTTATACATCGGCAAGCATATCTACTCTAGATCAACACGACATGTCATGAAGATAATTTATTATTATTGCAAATGCATTGAGCTGACATCATGCATCACATGTTGATTCATTTGTAATTGATTTTATTGTAATATCTTTAGTAAGACGACCTACTCATTTGGTCTTAGGTTATGGTATAAATGAAAGATCTCATTTGTGAGATTGAGATAGGATAGGAGAAAGGATTATAATAAGGTATATGTGAATATAAGCAGAGCTATACATGTAGAAATCATTCAATATTGAAGGAAGGTTTGAAGAAGGCATATCAGAGCTAAATCGGTACTGAATCCAACATATGAAGATGCTATTTTGAGCAGTACATTATCATTGGATTTAACCATCCAATTGTAGTTAGTGTGACTCTCATTTTGTGATTGAACAGTGAGCTCTAAGTAGTTGGCCTTTCTGCATGTTCAGACTCCATATTGTACACACATACTATCTACAGTAGTATCATCTAATTGTGGGTAAGGTTTCTCACTGTGGTTTTCCCCTTATAGGGTTTCCACGTTCAAATATCTTATTATGTGTTCTGGATGTTATTTCTTTTTTGTTTCATGCATTAAACTTTACCGGTACTACAATTAACTATTAAAACTGTCTATCGGCATAAACTTTGCTTTACCAGTTTTAAGCATTAAGTTTGGTTTAGTTAGTTTTGGTTTGAATTTATTGGACAACTGATTCACCCCCCCCTCAATTATCTCTGGGACCTAAAATATTTTTCCTACAATAGTAACATTAATCACAACCTAACAAAAATCTAATATAAATAAACCCAACCATTTTCCCATTATAGTAACCTTATCACTAAACCTAATCCTACCATAATTGAGACCTAACCCTAACCTAACCCTAGCTTAACTGTAACCTTGGAATTAAACCCTAATTGAAACCTAATACTAATTGAAGTTTAGCCAAAATCCTAATCCTCATTTAACCATAACCATAATGAAAATGAATCATGTTCCTATTTCTAGCACTAATTGAACTATAATTCATACTATAATTAAACCCTGAGTTTAATTAAGCCCTTACCATAACCAAACCCTAACCATAATTGAACCCTAAATGTAAATAACTATAACTTAACCCTATCTCAAAGATTTTTCTCTAATTAAACCTTGGCCCTAACCTAATTTTAATCCTAACCATAATACTAACTATACTATAACTCGAACTATATTTCAACCCTAACAATAATCCGAGGATTTATCCTCCAATAGTAATCTTAATGGTAACCTAGCACTAAGCCTTCTGCTAATTTAAGCTAACCTTAATATCAACTCTCATCTCAATATATTTGAATCCAATCTCACCATAATTAAACCTTAGTCATAATCAAATCCTAACTATAGAAAACCCTAATCATAATCAGATCCCAAACTACCATAATTAAACACTAGAAATAAACTCTACCTCCATCTTCAACAATAATTTAACCTTAATCAAACCTTAACCCAAATTGAACCCTATTGGAACAACTACTCTAATGTAACATTAACCCTAACCCTATTCCTAACCTTAACCATGATGTAGATCGTATTCCTAACTATAGTCCTAACACTAACCCTACACCCTAACCCTAACCCTAGCCTAACCTAAACATAATCATTATTTAAACCCTTGTCATAAAACTAAATCCTAACCCTAACCTAACCATAATTCTAACCCTAAACGTGACGTAAACCCAAACTATAATCCTAATCCTAACTCTAACCCCTAACCCAAACCCTAAACATGATGTAAACCCAGACAATAATCTTGATCCTAACACTAACCCCTAACCCAAACCATAACCCTAAACTATTACCTAACCCTAAACGTAAATATAACCCTAATTGAATTCCAACCATTACCTAACCCTAAGCATAACTCTAACTATAGAACTAAACCCTAACTACAAATTCAACCTTGATCTAACCTTAATTAAACCCTAACCTAATCCAAACCCTAACACTTATTGAACCCTAATCCTAATTGAATTATAGCCCAAACCCTAACCCTAATTAAACTTTAATCCTAATTTAATTGTAACCCTAATGTAATTGAATCATAAAGCTAAATCTAACCCTAATTTAACTCTTATACGAACCCTAACGACAATTAAAACCTTGCCATAATTGAACCCTAAACCATAACCTAATCCTATACTTCAACTTTAATTTAACCATAATTGAAACCTAACCATAACCTAACCCTAAATTTAAATATTACCCTACAATTATGCCCTAATTACAACTTGAAACCTAATCTAGCCATAACTAAATCTTAGCCTAAACTTAATCCTAACCCTAATTAAAATCTAAGCATAATTTAATTCTTATCTTAATCAAACCCTGAATTTAATTAACTATAACCTTAACCCTTAACTCTAATCCCTGTAATTGAATGCTAACCCTAACGTGACCATAAAGTTAATTCTAACCATAAAAATAGACCCTACCTACAACTTCGACCTTAATCTAACCCTAATATGAACCCTAACCCTTATTGAATTCTTATCCTAATTTAATACTAATCCTCACAATCACCATGTCATATACTAACCATAACCCTAATTAAACCTTAACTTTGACCTTAAAATCAAGTTTTATTATATAATCCTAACCCTCACACTATGCTTTATCCTTCAACCCTAAGCCTATTTGAATACTAATGCTAAATCTAACTGTAGTTAAACTCTAAATAAATTTTAATACTAACCCTAACCCTAATCAAGATGTAAATCCTAACCCTAGCAATAACCATAATTATAACCTTTAACCTAATTGTAACCCAAACCCTAAAACTAACCCCAATCCTAACAATGATGCAAACCCTAACTATCATTCTAACCCTAATCCTAAACCCTATCCCAAACCATAACCCTAACCCTAACCATGATTCAAACCCTAACCCTAACCATAATCCTAGGCCCTAACCCTATCCATAATCCTAAGAATAACCCTAATCGTGGTATAAATCCTAACCATAATGCTAACCCTAAACCTAACCCTAACAATGATGTAATCACTAACATTATTCCTAACACTAACCCTTATCCCTAACCCTAACCATAATATAAACCATAAACCTTAACTCTAAAAATAGGGAATGGCTCTACAATCCTTAGGATGCACCAATCATCTATTACAATGTATTAATAATATATGAAGGGTATTAATATCTTGGTGCATCCTAAGGGATGGATAGTTCTTTCCCTAAAAAATAACCCTAAACCTAACCCTATTTATAATTCTAAACACTATGTAAACCCTAATCCTAACCATGATGTAAATCGTAACCCTAAGCATAACCATAAGTATAACCCTAAACCTAATTATAACCCAAACCCTAAACCCTAACCCAAGCAATAACCATAACCCTAACCATGATGCAAATCCTAACCCTAACCATAACCATGATATAAACACTAACATTAATCTTAACGCTAACCCTAAACCATAATCCTAACCATAAATGTAACCCTAAGCCTAACCAAAAACCTAACCCTAACTCCAACCCCAACCATGATGTAAACCATAACCCTAACCATAACTATAAACCTTAACACTAAACTAACCATAACCATAAACCCTAACCCTAACAATAATCCTTAGCCCTAATTGTAAAACCTAATCTTAACCATAACCCTAACCCTAACTATAACTCGAAACCTATCCCTAATCTTAAGTTTAAATCCTATCCATAATCCTAAACCTAACCTTAAACCCTAACCCAAACCCTAACCCTATCCCTAAACTTAATCTTAAACCCTAACCCCAACCATAATCTTCACCCTAACCCTAAGCATGATGTAAATCCTAACACTAAGCCTAAGGCTAACCCTAAACATGATGTTAATTATGACCCTAACCCTAACCCTAACCCTAGCTATGATGTAAACCATATCCCTAGCCATTATCCTAACTATGACGCTAACCATAATCCTAAACCTAACCTTAACCACAACCATAATGTAAATAATAAACCTAACCATAACCCCAAACCATAACCCTAATCATAATACCTACCCTAACCCTAATCACAATGCTAACCTAACCATCACCCTAAACCCTAAGCCTAACTATAATCCTACCCTAACCAAAATTGTACTTTAATCCTAATCTATTCCTAACTTTAGTTGAGCCCAAACCCTAATCCTTATTGAACTTTAATACTAATTTAACCCTAACTTTAATATAATTGAACCATAACCCTAATTCTAACCCTATCTTTAATCTTAACCCTAAATGTAATTGTATCTCTAACAATAAAGTTAACCTTAACACTAAACCCTAACCCTAACCATAATCCTAACCATAATCGTAAACCTTAACCCTAACCATAATCCTAAACCAAAACCAAACCCTAACCTTGATGCTAACCCTAACCATGATATACACCCTAACCATTATCATAACCTTAACCCTAATCATAACCCTAACCATGATGTAAACCTTAGCCTTGACCATAATACTAACCCTAACTCTGATCCAAAACATAACCATAAATCAAATCCTAATTCTCACCACACCCCCAATTATAAATCTAACACTAACCCTCTTTGTAATTATGCTTACCCTAACTCTACCTTTGATGTAAGCCCTATACATAATTATAACCATAACACTAAACCCTAACCCTAACCCTTATCGTAATCCTAAACCAAAACCAAACCTTAACGTTTAAGCTACCCTAACCATGATATAAACCCCAACCATTGTCATAACCCTAACCCAAACCATGATGTAAACCTTATCGCTGACCATAACACCAACCATAACCATAATACTTGCCATTAAATAAAGTTTGATATATCTTAGAGTTTGGTATTCACTTTGGTCTTGCAACAAATATATATTATTAAAAATAGTCTAAATAGATATATAAACTTTCATATATCTCCATGCAATAATATTATAATATAATTTATTTTAATAAAAAGATACTATATAATAATGTATTGATTTATTTTATTTTTTCCATATTGACTACACCCTAAAGTCAAATAGACACTTGGAGAAGGATATCTATCCGCTTGTTTTATATAGATTAAATTAAAATTTAAGATATATATATGCTAGTTTATCTTCAGCTTTCTACATTTGTTTACCTACAACCTGTACAGATATTAAACTTGAAAAACAAACATCCAAAACCACAATTTTGTGATTTAATTGTCCTCTATTATTATTATTATCAGATAGGCTCTAAGTGGGAGCTTTTGCTCTCGGAAAGGTCATTTTCTCCCTCGATAAATTGTCATCCTGCTTGCTTTTACTAGCTTTTTTTTCCGGTGGCTGAAAAACTAGCAGGTTGGCTGGCACGTGAATATGTTGATTCATTGACCGTACGCGTGTAGAGAACGAAAGTGATTTTTTCTCTGATTTATAATTTGTCATTCTTCACTGTTATGTTTCTTTAAGCGTATTTGACTGACTAGAGGCTTAGATAGAGGCACGACTCGTATTATTAAGTATATGTTTCTTTATTAGTTAAATTGATAGAAAATAAGAAAATTATATAAAATTATTAATAAATTATTTTTTTTTTGACAATTGATCTTTTTTTCACAAAATAGGATGAAAGATATTGTAATGATCAAACTGTCATAAAAAAAAATCATATGACAAGTAGGGGTGGCTGTCAAATTCCAGGCCTGGGCCTGGGCATGAGTCTATTAGAGGGAAAAGTTCCTATTAAGTACAAATTCCTATCAGCTCGTGCATGCAACTGCTAGTTATAAGCAACGACTATCAAATAATAGATCAGGGGTTATAAGCAACGACTATCAAATAATAGATCAGGGGTTAACTGGTTTATCAAATTTGATTATTTGTTATTCTATCTACAGAACTTTTAGCAAGTATTGTACTTTACAAATCATCATCATTAAATCTATTTAAAACCTATCAAATTATAAATTAATATAAATATTTAACTACTATATATCAAATTATATTAGCAATCTGTATATGGGTCTACAGATGAATTAGAGTAATATGGAACTACTTTATCCTACTCCTTGGGAGAGGCACCTAACTGCATACCTTATTTTTGAACTTGTGACATCTCTTCCAAAAACATAAATTCTCCACTTATAAACCAACTTAGACTGTACAAACCAACTCAGACTGTACTTCATGACCAACAACTTAACTTGACTCGAAGTATTCACATTCACTTGAACATTATACAGAATAACACTTTTCTTTTTATTAAAAGATTGCAATTTACAAATATACAATGCAGTAACAGCTGCGGAGACTTTGCGAGAAGATGACAATTGAGGAGGAGAAATATAACACTCTTTTCTTTGTCCTTCCAATTTTGGTGAGACTATATACCAAGTTCCTTTCCACCAATAAAATGCCACTTTAACGTGTAATAATGAATGAATGTTGATGACACCTTTTTTTGGGGTTTGAACATAGTTTGCGTCTTTCTTTTGTCAACTACGTAGATTTCTATTTTTCATTTGAATCTGTATTTCAAACTTTCTATCTACCGCATAAGATCCAACATAAATAGCATGTTCTTTTACATCAATTTTTAGATTAAATTAATTTATATATTACACATCTAACTGATATAATTTAAAGTTGATGCAATGATTCTTTTGAAATTTAATTAGTTGAAAGTCTTTAGATTTAAAAATTATAATGAATAATTTATGTTTATATTATGATAAATTTAGTTATTATGGTGAAACAAAATTAATTCATGGTTTGACAAATATGACTAAGTATAATATTATTAAAATAAGTATGGTTTTATTTATAGTATTTATGGTTCAAAGCTAAGTCACATGGATGTGATTTGGAACTTCTACATGTTTTATTTAATAAGTTGGTTTTTTTTCATACTTTTATTAACTCAACATTATGTTTAAACTATGTATACATATAATACTTTTCACATGTCTTATATTAAGTCAATTCTTACATTTCAGAGGTACATAGATGGGGCTACATGTAAGAGATGGATGACTGTAGCTAATATGGCTCGAAAAATGCCATGATTTAAAAAATTACAGATCTTGACCATGCTAAAAAAAAATAGCCTTTTATTTTTTGAATGTGTATATAACATGAAGTTTAGTCAACCATTTTGGAGCCATTTTGGAGCCAGATTAGTCACCTTCCAAATAGATATGATAACCATTACAAAGATATTAAATAAAAACCATAATTAACATTTCTCTACCTAGATAGTGTTGTAATATAATGTTTAAATAGGTCCACCATCTAATACCATGACTAAGGGAGGAAAGTAGCCTTTGTTGTCGCTCAGTTGTTATGTCCAACAGTATCATTAGATTCTCTACTTCAATGGGGTTCAACCCATAAATGGATCTTGTGATTGCAAAATTCCTACACCTTTTTGGTAAAAAGGGTAGATGGATCAACGTTTAGTTTTTCTATTTGACCAATAATAGATTATATTGTTTTTCCATTTTCTAGTTTCTAATGAAGTGGGTATTTTATTACTATCACTTTTGAAACAAAACAAAATGGATAACTATTGTATTATTAAATTCATTTTTTGATGTTGAACTATAGATTTGACATTAGAAAGCATTCTATTGAAATGATATCTTTATATTGTCATAAATTGTGCTTTTTAAATTATGAGTCCAATTTCACACTATCCTTAGCACTTGCTCTAGTTTTCAACTCCCATAATAATTTTTAGTAGCCTTCAACTTAACCACCAACTCAAAAAGATGGGTCATGTTATATTTTAGAATTCAAAATATATTAGTTCACATTTAATCATCATCAATTTAAAATTTAGGGCTGAATCCAATATTAGGGACCTAATATCTCATATCCAATTTTTTTTGGGACATATATTTGATAGTTCTATGGAGTGTATCTCTTTAGATTGGGCAAAATTATACAAAATTTTGAGGATTCAATGTGTTGGCCTTACTTTTCTGGAATCTAGTCTCAATTTTTTAATATGACTATTTTATCTTAGATTTTTTAATCAAAACTAAGTTTATAACTCATATATAAGCATATCAATATTCCTCATTTGAGACAAACATGAGAATAATTGTTATTTTATTGGTATGATGTGAAATTGTTTCTAAGACTAACTCTACAAGGTCTATAAATATGAGGAATAATTAGAAACATCAAGTCTTGATAAAGTCTTCATAAATAAATATTAAACAAGATGAAAGCTTCAAGGAATGTGGGTGGATGATAGAGAATCACTTAACGATGATTGAATTGTACCACTCCTTAAGAGTTTTTAATGTTTTCATGCCACTCTTATATTTATGTATTTTATCTTTAAATTTGATATTTATCATTTATTCATGTTCATTCACATGCTTCTTTCACTCTTGAATAGATTCATGTATCATAGTTTGATTACCTCATTCAAGTTTCTCTCTGATACATTTGAGTAGGGCTATTGTTTATGTTTATTCATTTCATATCTCATCACAATATTAGACACACTTAAGGTTCAGAGCACACACTTTTATCTTAGATCCAAATTGGGTATGGAAATCATCATTTTAGAGGCTTCACTAAAGAAAACCCCTATATAGCCTCGAAACCATTTTCCTCCCCTTTTCTATATTTGCATGTTTAGATATATTTTTCAAACTCAATTTATAAGTATATGAGCATAGAGAAACTAAGACTAAGTTCTCTAAAAAGTTTAGAATAAAAGGCATAGTCTTGGGTGCCTAGCACCATACACCTCCTAGTTTGACTTTAAAATTTTGAGGAAAAGTTTCATGAGTGTTCCTCATACAAGATCTCAACATATCCCATGATTCAAACAACTATTGGACTTTAGCACATAGCTCATATGATCAATAATTCTAAGTTCTAATTGCTATCACATTTGCACCTCTATTTACTAGTTTTAGTTTGGTACTTACAAGTAGACTTCTATTAATTTATTAGTTTCTTTTATAAGTTATGTGTTTATTTATACATGGTTTAGGACCTATATAGTTGAATTATAAATCAATCAATAAATCTTCTATAAAACAAAGGAATAAAGACCAATTTTCTCAACATTGTTCGAGAAAGAGTTAGTCTATCTTATACACCTTGTGGTTTGTATTCTAATTTTTTTATGTGAGTGAAGATGAAGCAGAAGTAGAAGAAGCCTTGATAGAACAAGTAAATCTACCGGCTGTTGATCTAGATGTAGAGAGGTTTTTGAGTAGGGTGAATACTAAACCATATTTTACCCCACTAGAATATGATGGGAAGTTGGATTCAGATGAGCTGATAGATTGGATTCGAAGATGGAAAAATATTTTGATTTTGAGAACACCACAGAGGAAAAGAAGGTGAAGTATGCTTGTACCTGGTTGAAAGGTCATGCATCTCTTTGGTTCAACATTTGCAAGTTCATAGACATAGAAGAGGTAAAGTGAGATCAAGATGTGGGATTGGATAGTTGCTAAGTTGAAATCAAAGTTTATGCCAACTGATTATCATGTAAATTTGTTCTGGAATTGCAGAATTTGAAGTAGAAGGAATCTAGTGTGGAGTACACCAAAGCATTTTACAAGTTGAATATTAGATCCAGACCTAGTTTATGCCTATTGATTATCTTGTATGAACTTAGTTTGATCAAGTTGCAGAGTGTTGAAGAAGCTTACTAGTATGCCCTGAAAGCAGAGGAGAAGTTGAACAAAAGACATGAGTAGAGACAGTGAGGTAGATGTGGAAGGCTTACTGAAGGAAGATTTCAAGGAGGAAGAGGAACCTATATAGATCATAACAAGGACAAGGAAGTAAGAAAATATGGTAGTTCATACCGAAAGGATGATAAAAAATTTTATTGGAGGAGAGAACCAGATGGGCATCAGAATGAGGGTTATGGAAAAGATGATAGAAGACAAGAAAATAGAGTGTTTAGAAGAACTTGCCTTAAGTGTGGAGGAGAAGTACATCGTGCTTTCGAATGTAATAATATAGAGAATACCGGGAGAGAAACAGTGGGGAAAGAAAACCCCACCAGATCACCTAACAAACTGAAAGATGGAGAACTGTTGATGATGAGTAGACCTTTGTATACTAGAGGAGATGAAGAGCCCTTGCAGAGGATAAATTTGTTCAAGACCAGATGTAAGGTATCCGGTAAGTGTTGTAAAGTTGTTATTGATAGTGGTAGCTTGGATAATCTTGTTTCAGAGGAGATGGTGACTAAGTTAAACTTGGAAAGATTGAAACACCCTAAGCCTTATCGAATAGCATGGATTCAGGATGAACATAAGTTGTTAGTAAGTGAGAAATGTTTGATGAAATTGAAAATTGGGAATTATCAATGATGAAGTCTTGTGTGATAGTATGCCTATGGATATTTGTCACCTTTTGTTGGGTAGATCTTGGTAGCTTGATAGATAGGTGATACATTATGGGAGAAAGAATATATACACTATTGTGGCGAATGGGATGAAGAAAACCTTTTTGCCCTTGGAGGAGCCTTTGAAGAGTGAAGTGTGTATGGATGCTAGAATTTGTTTGGTGGATGGAAGGAAATTCCTAGATGGAATGAGACATGAGAATGTGTGTTTTGCCTTAGCTACTAAGAAGACAGAGAATCAAGACCATGGAGAAGAACAACTGAAAGAGATAAAGGAGTTGTTGACAAAGTATGAAGAGATCATTTCAGATAATGTACGTAATGGATTACCACTAGTAAGAAGTATCAATCATTGCATGGACCTAATTCTTGGAGCTAGTTTGCCTAATAAAGTTGCACACTCGATGACACCGACATAGAATAAAGAGTTGAATAGACAAGTGCAGGATTTGTTGAAGAAAGGTTTGATCAGAGAAAGTTTGAGTCCCTATGTGCTACCAGTAGTATTAAAACCTAAGAAGAATGGGGAGTGGAGAATGTGTATCGATTCCAGAGGAATAAATAAGATCATAGTGAAATACCGGTTTCCTTTGCCTAGGATGGATGACATAATGGACTATTTGAGTGGAGCCAAATATTTCACAAAGATAGAATTGAAGAGTAGATACATTATATCAGGATTAGAGAAGGAGATGAGTGAAAGACAACATTCAACACAAATGAAGGACTGTATGAATGGTTGGTTATTCCTTTTGGGTTGACTAATGCATTGAGTATTTTCATGAGGCTGATGAATGAGGTATTGAAGAAATTCTTGGGTAAATTTATTATTGTATATTTGAATGACATTTTGATTTTCAGGAAGACAAAAGAGGAGCATTTTTTGCATTTGAGACAAGTTTTGTAGAGGTTGAGAGAAGAGAAGTTGTTGATAAGCCTTAAGAAGTGTACTTTCATGAAGGAAGAGTTAGTATATTTGGGATTTGTGATATCTGTTGATGGATTAAAGATGGACCTTGGGAAGGTGAAAGCAATTGTTGAATGGCATACACCAGAAAGAATTGGAGAGGTAAGATCATTTCATGGATTGGCTACTTTCTATAGGAAGTTTACCAGAAATTTTAGTTATGTTTGTAGCCCTATGACTGAGACAATGAGGGAAGATAAGAAGTAATTCAAGTGGACGACCAAAGAAAATAAAAGTTTTGAACTATTGAAGCAGAATGTGACTGAGCATCCTATGTTATCTTAATTGGATTTCAACAAAGTATTTCAAGTGGATTGTGATACAAGTAGAACAACAATTGGAGTAGTCTTCAGTCAGGAATGAAGAGAAGTAGCTTATTTTAGTGAGAAGTTGAATGATGCCTGAAGGAGATATTCAGTATATGACTAGGAATTTTATGCCATAGCTCAAGCCTTGAAGAAGTGGAGACATTACTTGTTGCCTAAGGAGTTTGTGTTGTATATAGATCATCAAGCCTTGTAGTATTTGAATAGTCAGAGTAAGCTAAATTAGAGACATATGAGATGGATAGATTATTTGTAGAGTTACACCTTTGTGTCGAAGCATAAAAGTGGGAAATATAACAAAGTTGTTGATGCATTGAGTAGTAGGAGGAATTTGCTAACAAAGATGAGAGTGACAATATTAGGATTTGCAGAATTCAAGACCTTGTATGATGGTGACCCGAATTTTGCAAAACCTTGGAAAGCATGTAAAGAACCGATTATGGTAGATAGGAGTAAGTGGCTAGATTACTTCATTGATGATGGGATGTTATTCAGAGGAGTTTAGTTGTGTATACCTAAGAGTTCTATGAGGGATAATCTGATAAAGGATAAACATAGTGGAGGATTAGTTGGACACTTTGGTGTTGACAAAACAGTAGCATTGGTGAGTGAGCATTACTTTTCGCCCCAGATTCATAAGGATGCTAGGAAATTTGTGCAGAGTTGTAGATTTTGTCAAGTTACAAAAGGTAATCATCATAATGTGGGATTGTACAAACCTTTGATAGTACCAGAAAGACCTTGCAAAGATATAAGGATAGATTTCATACTTGGATTACCTAAAACACAAAGATGGAATGATTTTATATTTGTGGTGGTCGATAGATTCTCTAAGATGGCTCATTTCATACCCTGTAGGAAGACATCAGATGTAATGCATATAGCTCACCTATTTTTCAAGGAAGTGGTGAGGTTGCATGGATTAAGTACAAGAATTCAGACAAAGATACTAGGTTTGAGGGTTATTTTTGGAGGACACTTTGGAAGAAAATGAAGACAGATTTGGAATTCAATTCTACTTTTCACCCACAAACTGATGGATAGACAGAGGTAGTAAACTGGAGCTTGGGAAATTTACTAAGATGTTTAGTTGGAGACAAAACCAGAAGTTGGGATTTGATTCTTGCACAAGCAAATTTTGCCTACGATAATTCAGTGATTAGAAGTACCGAAAGAACAACTTTTGAGATTGTTATCCGAGCACACCCTAGAGGTATATCAGAATTAAGAGATATCAGCACTGAAGACCAAAGAAGTTCAAAAGCAGAAGAATTTTTAGATCACATGAAGGCTTTGCATATTCAGGTTAAGAAAAATTTGAAGGACATGAATACCAAGTATAAAGAGACAATAGATGAGAAGAGGAGACATAAAGAATTTGAAGTTAGTGATGAAGTGATGGTATATCTAAGAAAAGAAAGATTCCTGGTTGGATCCTATAACAAGTTGTAGATGAGTAAGTTTGGACTTTGTAAAATCTTGAGGAAGTACAGTTTGAAAAATGCATATGAAGTAGAGTTACTAGATAGTTTGAATATTTCACCTATATTCAACATTGCAGATCTACATCAGTAGCATGACTCGAAATTTAGTAACAACATTATTGCAAACTTGGAGAAATAGTTGCCCTAGAAGGAACCAGAGTTGATTGAAGATATTTTGGATAGTAATATTGAGCAAAGTACCCGAAGAAGTCAGTATAAGGAGTATCTAGTAAAGTGGAAAGGCAAACCAGTTGAAGATTCATCTTGTATTTCTTAGGCAGAGGTGGATCACCTTGGTTTTTCTCTAACCCTAGCAAAGTAAGAGAATCAATTTCTTCAACAACCTCAGATGTCTTATGTAGGAGCATCTGTAGTTCTTGGCAATCTTACATCAACCAAAAGTATTTCTTTTCTGTTTTGTTCCCTGTTTTGCAGTTTAAGCATTTCATTATGTATTTTCTGCATTTGGCTCATCAGATCCTATGGAGTTGGATTTTTCTTGAAGATTTGATCATCTACCTTATTCCCAAACCATGGAACATTTGGATCGTTTTCTGGCAAGTTATCACTATTGGCTTCTGAGATAGTTTTCTGGTACCGGTACCAGTTGGACCTATTTTGCATTGGTGATCTACTGGACCCCTTCCATACCTTGTGGAGCACTAAGCATTGATTCTAATGTTCCTTGGCATTTGGCCCACCTTCCCCTTTGATCTACACTTCATCCCTTGGATTTTTTGAAGGAATCTCTTTGGTGGAGGCTGACTTTGTTGGTTTTACACTTTTGGTCTTGTTTTTCCATGTTTGATCCCTTTTTGGGTTGACCAGATCCCCTTGGATTGTATAAATCATTGTAATCAAGCATTTGAATGTATCAAAGGTGGTAGATAGAACAAAGAAGCTAGATCCTTAGTTTTAAGGTCCGGGTTGTGACCTGTTCTGTAATGAGCATGTTTTAGCAGGCCCGTGAGCCGATTTTTGTGACCCAGATGTTACCAATTGAATGTAATAAATTTTTATGATATAATTCATTCTATTATGCATTGCCTCCATCATATCTTTGTGTTTCCATTGTGTTTACTCTTTTTGACCGGTCTGGACTAATCTCTTTGAGGTCGCTCCTAACCAATGACTGCACCAAACAGAGTCTCTAGTAGTCCTAGCCTCATTAGTGTTAGATATCAAATAAAATATGCAACTAGAATTCAACAATTAATATCCAAACATTTCTAGTTACTTCCTAACACATGTAGGTCTCATTAATTGCTAAGGTTTAGGTACATCCTCTTCTTCATAAATTTCAAAGCTACTAGATATTTACTCATCATCAAGTCCAAGAATAGTTCATAGTTCATCTTTCTTTGGAGTAGGTGGAACTTGGACTACCTTCTTCTATTTCTCTTCCTTCTCTAGTTGCAAATCAATAGTGGAAGGTTTCAACTCTTAGAGGATATCAATTCTCTCCTATAGCACCTTCTCTACATCTAGATCTTTATGATTACAACCTTTCACATTGATAGCATAGCTAATGAAGATACACTTCCTTGTTATGAAATTTTGAGCTTTTCTCAATTGGCACGTGAGCATATGCCTCACAACAAAAGACTCTAAGATGTATATGCTATATTGGTTGAAAGGACCAAAATACTGAGAGGAGGGTGAACCAATATTCCCACCGACCCTAAAACTTTCTCCCAAAATTCTAAACCTTTTATTGATATATCAATCTCATCAGTTAATCTCATCAACATGAAATAACAAATGCAAAATAAACAATAAACACAGGGCCACAAGTGGAACACTAGATTTTATATGTGGAAAACACAAATGGTGAGAACCATGCAGAGTATTAGCTTTCAAAATAATATAACTAGTTATATGGTGTTTACAAAAAGGGGTGGCTCATTGCCGAATGACTCACTGCCTGATAACAAAAACAACTTACTACCAAAATGTTCACTATAATAGATATAAATGACCTAAGGACACTTGCATCTCTAAATGCAAGAAATCAGTTCCAGATAAGCTCAAGTAGCCACTATCAAAATATTCACAGTCGATCCGATAAGGGATTAGTGTACCACTACCTACAACGAATCTTGTAAAGGATCACTACATTACTTTTCCAAACTAATCATTTCTAGTAGATCCGATAAAGAAATACCTACAACGTTGTCTACGCTCTAACTCTACTCTAACTTCTTTTATATCTACAACTTGCACTTCACACACTAGACTCTCTTCATCTACTACTTCACATCCATACCTCTCACACACCTACTAAATGCATATATATATGTATATAAATATATACATACACACACATATATATATTTATACGTATATACATATATATCTATACATATATGTATACATACATATATGTCTATATGTATATATACATATATATATACATATATATACATATATGTATACATATATGTATATATATATATACATATATACATATATGTATGTATATATATATGTATACATGTGTATATATATACATATATGTATACATATATGTATATATGTATACATATATAGACATATATATATATATATATATATATATATATATATATATGTATATATATTGTTAGGGTTTTAAGCAGATCTGAAGCAAATATGAACTAACAATTATATGTAGATTTAAATACAAAAGATAAAGAAATAAAATAGGAAACAAATAACACAGAGATTTAATGTGGTTCACCCAGAATGGGTTACGTCCACTATACACAGCCGTCCAATCTTTGTTATTATCCAGCAAAAATAGTACATCAACCTTACAATGCCTTAAGCATCCCAGTTGCTTATAACATGCATTTTTAGGGCAACAAACAAAGTCGACCTTTTTAGGGTTTTATTACAATGTCAGTTTTCATAAAAAAAAATACCCAAAAATTTTTTTCTCGAGGGCTCCTGCCCTCGAAACCCCTCTTTTCTCAGGGACTGCCGCCCCCGAACCCCTACCCGAGGCCCAGCCTGGCCCCGGACCCCAGCGAGGATATGTGCTGAGTGTATAGTACTTTGCTGATTAGACGCCACATTTCAACAATCTCCTACTTGGAGACTGATCAAGCTCCACACTGAACAATCTCCCACTTGGAGACTGATAGTACATGACACCACTATACATGCAACATCTGTTGGATAAAACACTTGGACTTGACTGGTATAAATTCCACAATTATCAATCTAGAAGACCAACAGAAACTGATGAAGAAATTAGCTTCTCTTGTGGAACTGCCTTTGTGAACATATCAATAGTATTCTCACTTGTGTGAATCTTCTCAAGCCTTAACTAACCCTCTTCCAAAATAGTCTGGATGAAGTGGTACCTGAGCTGAATGTGCTTTGTCCTTGAATGAAAAAAAGAGTTCTTCGCAAGATGAATGGCACTCTGGCTATCAGTATACAATGGGCTATCCTCTTGTGTCTGACCCAATTCCTCCAAAAAACATTGCAACCAAATCATCTCCTTGTTGGCTTTTGTAGCAACAACATACTCAGCTTCAGTGGTTGAAAGTGCAACAACCTTTTGCAGCCTACAAATCCAACTGACTGCAGTTCCCCCTATAGTAAAAACATACCCTATAGTACTCCTCCGTGAAGCAATATCACCCACCAGATCAGAGTCAACAAATCCACTTAGAGCATCATTAGATCCTTTGAAACATAATGCCTTCATAGTAGTTCCTTTCAAATACCAAAGAATCCATTTCACAGCATTCCAATGTTCCATACCCAGATTACTCATAAACCGGCTCACAACTCCCACTGCATGTGCAATATCTGACCTTGTGCATACCATTGCATACATCAGATTGCCAACAGCTGATGAATATGGGATGTTAGACATTTTATTAACTTCTTCATGTACCTTTGGGCACATCTCCTTAGTCAATTTGAAATGACTAGCCAAAGGTGTACTAACTACTTTTGCGCCCTGCATGTTGAATCTTTTCAACACCTTCTTTATATACTCACTTTGGGACAAATTCAAGGTTCTATTTTTCCTGTCCTATGTAATCCTCATACCAAGAATTTGCTTAGCTGCACCCAAATCCTTCATAGCAAATGACCTGGCTAATTTCTATTTAAGATCATTTATATGTTGCATATTAGACCTAGCAACAAGCATGTCATCAACATAAAGCAACAGGATAATATAACTGCCATTATCAAGTCTCTTAAAATATACATAATGATCAGAATGACATCTATGCTAACCGTGTTTAGCCATGAAACTATCAAATTTTAAATACCATTATTGGGGTGCTTGCTTTAGGCCATACAGACTTTTCTTCAACCTGCACACCAAATTCTCCTTACCTTTGACCTCATATCCCTGTGGTTGCAACATGTAAATTTCCTCCTCCAAATCTCCATGAAGAAAAGTTGTTTTGACATCTAATTGTGCAAGATGTAAATCATCTACAACCACAAGACTAAGTACAGTTCTAATTGAAGTCATATTTACAACTAGAGAAAATATTTCATCATAATCTATACCCTTTTTCTATGCAAAACCTTTTACCATAAGTCTAGCCTTATATCTTTTCTGACCTCCTTCCTCCTCCTTTAGCCGATAAACCCATTTGTTAGGCAAGACTCTTTTTTCTGTAGGTAAAGGGACTAAGTCCCAAGTCTTATTTTTCATCAAGAAGTCCATCTCCTCTTTCATGCCTAGCTACCACTATTGTTTGACATCCACCTACATTGCTTCTTCATATTCTTCTGGTTCACCAGAATCCGTTAATAAAATAGAATACAAATAATGAGAAAATCTTTCAGGGGGTCTACTTGTCCTCGTAGAACGTCTAACACTTGCAAGAATTTGTGGGACAATCTATTGTTGTTGAGCATCAGGTACCTATGGCATTTCATTTTTAGGAATCTCATCCAACACCACATATTCTTGTTTGTCCTGTTCATGTTTCTTTTCCTGCATATGTTCTTTATACATAACGTTCTCATTGAATATAACATCTCTACTTCTAATTATTTTCTTATATTCAAAATCCCATGACTGATAGCCATATTCATCTATCCCATATCCAATGAAGGTACATTTCTGAGATTTAGCATCAAGCTTGGTTCTATTTTCTTTATCAACATGGACAAAAGCTTCGCAACCAAAAGTTTTTAGAAAAGAATAATTTACCTTTTTACTAGTCCATGCCTCCTTTGGAATACCACCATCCAAAGGGGTTGAAGGTCCTCTATTTATCAAATAGATAGCAGTATGTACAGTATTTACCCAAAAATGTAAGGGCAATCCAGCATGCAATCTCATGCTCCTCGCACGTTCCATGATAGTCCTATTCATTCTCTCTAACACACCATTTTCCTGTGGAGTTCCTGGAACTATCTTCTACTTTTGAATCCCATTTAAGGAGCAGTAATCTTTGAATGCTTTGCTGCAATACTCACCTCCATTATCCGATCTGAGACACTTCAACTTTTTTTCTATCTCATTCTCAACAAAAGCTTTCCATTTCTTAAAAGTTTCAAAAACATCTTATTTTTGTTTTAAGAAATATATCCATGTTTTTCTGGTTGAGTCATCAATAAAAGTAACATAATAACAAGAGCCACCAAGAGATGATACCTGAGCCAGTCCCCATACTTCTGAATATACAAGCTCTAACTTCTCACTCTTCTTCTCTTTTCCAACATTGAGAAATCTGACTCTTTTCTATTTACTATAAACATAGTTTTCACAGAACTCTAAATTAATCTTCTTTAGTCCTAGCAATAGATTTTTGGAGTGAAGGGTTTTCATCCCTTTCTCACTCATGTGCCCAAGCCTATGGTGCCACATTATCGAATCTGTTCTTGCAACATTTATTGTTGTTGTCCGTGCAGTAACTTTATCTGTAGTAGCTAGGGTAGAGTAAGTGTTACCTGTATATAGATATAATGTGTGATGAGCTTAAAATATGCTCATAATTTGGATGTTATGATAAACTTTTAAATGCCTTTACTTTTGTTATTTCATGGATGTTCAGACTTTGTGAAACCTTTTTGGGATATCCTGTAGCAAGATACTTTTATATTCCTGTAGCTCTTTGTGTTGACTTGATTGCATTTATTGCCCCGTTGACCCCCTAAAATGACTGGTATATCGTATACAGTTTTTGAATGATGAAGTAAATCTAAAATGTGTGATTAATGAATAGATATCGTGTATGTGCCATACACCTTTTCTGTTGCCTGTTAACTTTTGTTTCACAGGTTGTTGAAGAACGATCGAGTCAAGCACAGCCAATCTCAGCCTTGCAGTAAAGTCCATTTCCTGCATGACTTCGAGGAAGCTCCAGCGAAGACTCTTTAACCAAAATTGTGGGAAAGAATTTTAATGACAAAGAGTGGAGCGCTAGATTCTCTCTAGATTGGGTTGAACGCATAAATTCATTCATGAAGTTTGTTCCTTGATTCAAGGATATGTTTTACTTCCACGTCTTTCTTTGATGGAGCTAGTTAGTTAGTTGCTCTCCTGTTTTTAAATAAAGCTTCTCCTCCTGCACGAGAGAGGAGTTAGAGAAGGATAGAATAAGAATAGTAGATGTCATGTAAGAATCAATATGATAATGAAAGACAGAATCTATTTAACCAGAAGTAGAGTTTGTTGTTAGTTTCCATATCAACAAAATAATGTATATCATTCTATTTTTATGAATAAAGTTCAATGAAGTTCTGAGTTTAGTATCTGCGTAATCAGGAGATGCTTGCTAAGGGGGCCCACTTAGTAGGTATTTGTAGCTAGTTAGTTAGTTGTTCTTTCCTATTAAGCTTTAGTTTGCTTTCATCTTTAAATTTTTTATACAAACTCAGCTTTACATTGCTCCTGCAGCACAAGGAATCCATCACTGTGTCTGTTCCTGCAGCATAAGGCCAGTTCATAGTTTGTATTTTAGTTGTAGTTATTATGGTTTCTGTTGTAATCAAATCATAGTTGAGTTAAAGAGCTTTGCATTACCTTCCTGTAGCATAGGTAGGATTTCTTTTCAGTATGTATTTCCGCTAAGATGTGACCAAAATGAGTTCCTAGTGCATATATTTTGCTGTGCCATTTAAAGTATATGTCCCCTGGTTTGACAAGTAAATGAATGTCTACAGAGAGAGATATTGGTCACCTGTTGGAATGCCCAATTCCCAGGAAAGGTTTTACTGTGATTTTCATATCCTTTTGTGGGTGCGACCATCATTTTTGGTGCCGTTGCCGGGGATGGCGTCTAGCTAGGAGTTTATCAGAAGTCATTTTTGGCATTAGTTTAGCTTGTTAGTAAAATTTTCTAGATTCTTCAAGCCACTATTCATTATATTGCATGCATAGAAGAAGAAGAGATGCCCTAGGAAGGTTCCTCCCTGAAAATCTATTTATTGAACTACCATTTGACCCAACTAACAACGAACCTGAGGAAAATCCATTCGCTCTATTATTCCAGCAACCAAACATGGCAAATAATCCACCTAATAATCCACCTCCTGCATTTGAGTTTCCTATTGTTCCCCAGCGAGATACTGAGAATCTTAAAAACATTCCCTCTTCTTTGCTTCCAAAGTTTTATGGCCTGGTCACAGAGGACCTAGAAACCTTTCTATTTGAATTTGATGTCCTCTATCGCAGTTATGACTACAACACAGATGCTCATAAACTGAAGTTATTCCCTTCCACCTTGAAGGAAGGAGCTCTCAGATGGTTCATGAGTCTGGGAAGAGGTATAGTTGATAGTTGGGAGGTCATGCAGACAAAATTCCTTGAAAAGTATAAGGAATATTGTAAGAGCGCCAGCAAGGGTGATGACATATTCCAAATTCAGCAGAAGGACGATGAAAGTCTGGAGGATTACATTTCCAGATTCTTGTTTGCACTACAGAGGAACTCAAACCATACTCTCAACGAGGACTCTCAAAAACTGTTGTTTGTAAAGGAAATCAGTGATGCTTGTATAGATGCCCTGGACTTGATAGGAGGAGGTGATATAACCCAGGTGCCTTGGGACGATATAAAGAAAATATGTCTTAACTACTCTCGAGCAATAGTTAAGAAAGGTAGAGGTCATCATGCTATAATAGGGAAGTCTTCTTCTCGTGGAGTTTCGTGAATAGAGATAACAAATTTGCTATCGGACTTCAAACAGGACATATTAATAATATGGCTATGCAACTAGACACTATGCAAGCTCGAAAGAAACATGAGGAGGCTGACACAGTTTTGGCCGAGTTCTGTCCATACTGCAGACAAAAGAAGTGTGACTGCAGATGCAAGATGGTGGCTAATTTGGAAGCTAAACAACTACCTATTGACTTTAAGCCAGTAGAAGGAGATGATGACCACATGTTCTTTGTTGCACAAAGGAGACCATGGGCCCAAAGACAAGGTATGCCTCAAGACCCTTTAACTTTTGGTAATTCTTATTCTAGATATAATAACTAATGACAACATGCATATGGACCACCACCATCCTGGAATCCACCTCAATCAAATTGGCTTAATTATCAGAACCAGCAATGGCAATCCCTTCAAGGAGGATGGCAGCAGCCACAGGGGCAATGGACCCCACCTTAAGGAAATTGGTAGCAAAATTCTCAATGGCGAGGCCCTCAACAATGGCAAAACCAGTCCTTTGGATTCCTGCAGCTTCCACAACCGTAACCACAAGCCCTTATGCCGCCTCCTGCAATAACTGCCACAAATCCTGGATCTCCAAAACAAACGCCGATGGCTGCCCAGCCAATGCCTAATCCCAATAATAAGCCTCAGCAGCCTGCATATCTTGCCGAAGCCAACCAATATCAAGCTTATGCCTTAAACATTAATAACATCCATTTGAGGTCTGGAACTACTTTACCTACTTCAAAACCACCTCGGATTACTGAAATATCAGATCCTCCCCATGAAGAACCTACTACACCTATTGTTCCTACTGAGCACATGCCCATAACAGATACCGTTCCTAAAGAGCCTATTTTGAAAAATCAAGATAACCCACCTTTTCCTCAGAAGTTGCAAAGTACTGCATATAAACCCATGGAACAACCCACTTTTGACACTATGGATCAGCTCAAAAATGTGCAGATTCAAATTCCTTTATTTCAGGCTATTAAAGGTATTCCTATTTTTGGAAAAGCTATTAAAGAAGCCTATTTAAAGAAGCCTAGACAAAAGAAAAAGGACCCTCAAACAATTCATGTCTTAGGGAAATTGGCTGATATAATGTTGGGAAATGTAGTTATTCCAAAGTATATTGACCCTGGAAGTCCTGTAGTGCAGATAAATGTAAATGGCCAAGTTGTAAAAAATGTTTTGATTGATTTATGTGCTGCCATTAATGTCATGATAAAGCATACTATGGACTCCCTGAACATTTCAAACATTAGGTCTACACCCATAGTCCTGCAGCTTGCAGACAGCTCCACAGTTAAACCTGATGGGATAGTAGAAGATGTAATTGTCATTCTTGAATCTTGGGAGTATCCTGCTGATTTCACAATATTATCAGTTAAGGCAACTTTAAGAGGGTATTCAGTTATTCTTGGTAGACCATGGTTAGCAACTGTTGATGCTTTTATAGGATGTCATTCTGGAGTTATGACCATTTCTGATGGGCAGTCCACAAAGAAATTGGCTCTGTATCCTCCTGCTAGACCTCAGCCAAATTTGTCCCAACCTGTTTGGCCAGATGTGGGGGAGGAAATTGAAGAAGCCAATTCTTTGGCTCAATTAATGATGATTCAAAATGACCCATTCTCACAACTTTAGAGTGAAGATGCCTTACTGTTTCAAATTCTACAAAACAACTCTGATAAAGATAGTTCATCTGGTCCAAATGATACTCATTTACAATGTTTCCTGCAGCAACCAGATTCTGAAAGTTCACTGCCTAAACTTCCAGCGATTTTTCATAATTTGCTTCCACAAGAGGTACAAACATTACCTGTAGACTCTATGAGTAATCTCATGGAGTGGATATAATTGTCTCAAGGTCATTGTTTGAATATCAATAACAAGCTGTCACAGTCTCAACAAGCTGCTCTATTAAAAATGCTACAAGAACAGCATAAAGCTTTTGCATGGGAATATGGGGACATGCAAGGAATAGATCCTCGAGTTTGTACTCATAAGATACATATCAAAGAATATTGTTCACCAATTAGACAACTTCAAAGAAGAGTAAATCCAGCACTTAGGGAAATAGTTAAAAGTGAGCTTCCAAAGTTGCTTGATGGTGGTTTTATTTATCCAATCTCTGACAGTTAATGGGTTTCTCCCTTAGCCATTGTTCCCAAGAAAGGTGGAAAATGGAGAGTATGTGTAGATTACAGAGAGTTGAACAGTACCACTAAAAAAGATCACTTTCCACTACCTTTTGTAGATCAAGTACTAGACTCACTGTCTGGCAAAAGATATTTTTCCTTTTTGGATGGTTACAGTGGGTACAATCAGATAAAAATCGCCCCTGAAGATCAAGATAAGACCACTTTTACCTGTCCATGGGGAATATTTGCTTATTTGGTCTTGCCTTTTGGCCTATGCAATGTGCTAGCAACATTTCAAAAAGCAGTAATTAGTATCTTTGCTGATATATCTCATGAATGTATGGAGATTTACATGGATGATTTCACTGCCTATGGAGTCACATTTGAAGAAGCACTGGTAAATTTAGAAAAAGTATTGGAAAGGTTTAGAGAGAAAAATTTGTCTCTAAACAGTGAGAAGTGTTTTCTAATGATGGAAGAAGGTATTGTTCTAGGTCATCATGTTTAAAAAAATAGAATTCAGGTCGACCCTGCTAAAATTGAAGTAATTCAAAATTTACAAACTCCTGCAAAATAAAAAGATGTCAGAAGTTTTCTTGGTCATGCAGGGTATTATAGAAGGTTTATAAAAGACTTCAGTAAAATTACCAGTCCACTTTATGCTTTGTTAACAAAGGAGTCCCAATTTGAGTGGACAGAGGCCTGTGAAAAATCCTTCCTACAATTAAAGGACTTGCTTACTAAAGCCCCTATTCTTCAAGTTCTAAAATAGAATTTGCCTTTTCACATACATGCTGATGCTTCTAACTTTGGCATAGGAGCAATTCTAAATCAAAAAGAAAATTCAGTTGAACATGCTATTTACTTTATTAGCAAGAACCTTCAAGGTCCTCAGCTCAACTATACTGTCACAGAAATGGAGTTGCTTGCAGTAGTATATGCTTTGAATAAATTTAGACATTATGTCATAGGTTATCAGATATTCGTCCATACTGACCATGCAACAATCAAATATCTGATGAACAAACCTGCCATTTCTAGTAGGTTGGCACGTTGGCTCCTGTTGTTACAAGAATTTGACATTTCCATAATTGACAAACCAGGAAGAGCTAATGTTGTAGCTGACTTTTTATCAAGACTCCAATCAGCTACACCTGTTGAACATGAGATCATTGATGATAGGTTCCCAGATGAACACTTGTTTTCCATCGCTGCACATATACCCTGGTATGCAGACATTGCCAATTATCTAGCAGCAAACAGAATACCAGACTACTTTTCTCCAAAAGAAAAGAAATTGTTAATAGAGAAAAGTTTTAACTTTTCCTGGATTGCAAATAGTTTGTTTTATACTGGATCTGATCAGGTAATGCGAAGATGTGTAAGAGAAGATGAAACTTATGACATATTGCATGCTTGCCATGATGAACCATGTGGAGGATATTTTGCAGCAAAAAGAACATCAATGAAAGTTCTTACAACAGGGTACTACTGGCCAACATTACATAAGGATGCTGTGGCCTATACAAGAAAGTGTGACAAATGCTAGCATATGGGAAGACCAACTAAGTCCAATGAAATGCCACTATATCGACAGATAATAGTCATGAATTTTGATAAATGGGGGATAGATTTTGTAGGGCCAATTGATCCACCATCAAATGGAAAGTCATACATTCTAGTTTGCATGGACTATGTAATAAAATGGGTTGAGGTAACAGCTATGACTCATGCTTGAGATAACAAAGTTGTTGAGTTTCTGTATGAACAAATTTTCACAAGATTTGGGGTTCCTAGAGAGCTTGTAACCGATCAAGGAGCTCAGTTTTCGTCTAATCTGATCACTGCACTAATGAATGACTATAAAATCAAACATAGGAAGTCTAGCCCTTATCACCCTCAAGCCAATGGTCAGGTAGAGGTAACAAACAGAGAAATTGAGGCGATCCTCACAAAGACAGTACAGATATATAGAAAAGATTGGAGCAATAGACTTCCTGAAGTAGTTTGGGCTTACAGAACTACATGGAAAACAACAACTGGGTTTACACCTTTTGAGCTGCTTTATGGGAAAACAACCATGTTACCCATAGAATTTGAACACAAAACTTTGAGGATAGCTCTTGAACTCAATATAGACATATCTGAAGCATAGAAGGACCGTCTCCTGCAGCTAAATGCTTTGGACGAATGATAAAAGCCGCCCTGCAGCATACAAAAGCAATCCAACAACAAAGGAAGAAATGGCATGATCAGCACATCAAAATCAAGAAATTTTCTATTGGAGATTGGGCTCTGTTATATGATTCCAGATATCAAGAAAACTAAGGTAAGCTCACAACACGCTGGCTTGGCCCCTATGAAGTTGAAAATGTGTTCGACAATGGAGCTATACAGCTGGTAACAATAGACCTAGTCCGCTTCAAATTGCTAATGAATGGCCACCGACTCTGGTTATACCACAAACTAGTTTCCAAGGAAGAATTCATGCAACAGTTCATTCAGGTTCCTCCCGCTACTCTTCTTGCAGCCGAAGGCTTTTGCCTTTCTCCTGCAGTGTTACCGTAATTTTCAAAAAGCATACCCATAATAAAGGTTTTCTTTTTACAAAAGGAAACCCCTTTTTCTCCATTCTCATTTATCGCCCCCATTTCACTTCTTTAATTTCCGTCCATTCATTTCATCTGTTCATTTCATCCACCCATTTCACCCATCCACGTCATCCATCTGCATCAGACTTAATTAAGATATCTTTACCACTTCTCAATCCATGCAAAATCCGCAAACAGTCAATGCATTCAGCCTCTGTGGATGGTTAAATTATTTCTTGAGCTTAAATGATTTTGATGAGGAGGCTGCTGCAGAATTTCTGAGAACCTTTTTTGAAGGGGAAGCCACCGTATGGGGTCTAACGGTTGTTGCAACTGAAAATAGAATTACAAAAGTAACCGGGCTTCCAGCCATTGGAGAAAACTTTTCTTCAGACGCTGCAGCTGCAAGGGCTAAGTTTTCAATGCCTACTGATGTACCTCTGGAAGTCTCCAAGCAGGGATGCAAGCGTGTATCGTTGCCTCCTCCTTATTCAGAGTATACTACTTACATAATCAGGTATTTGACCTGTGAAGGCCGTTTTTCCTATCTGCATTCTCATCATTTTAAATTATTGAGCCATATGAGGCATGGGTTAGTTATAAATGTTCTGAATTTCTTGTTAAAATTTTTAGAACACAATGCCCACGGAACTCAACAGGGGAAAGATAATTCTGTCACTCATCATGGCCCTATTAAATTACTGATTGAGCGCTCTTTAAGGGATGTCTCATCTCTCTCCTGACAACAATTTGTTGCCCAAAAGAGTTTGCAAATTCCACAACCCCCTAGGGTACTTACCCCACGGCCTCAGAAAAAGAAGAAAGAAAGTACATCTACCAGTAAAACAGGGTAAGGGTCATCTACTCCTGTAGTACCTGGTCCTGCAGCTTTCACACCTGAATCCTCTGCTCAGGTACAAACTAGGTCTGCCACTAGGAGTGAGAAGGGAAAAACAAAGGCAGAAGGGTCCCCAGAATCTGACTCTTGTTCTCAGAAAAGGTAATGCCCTTCTCCTGCAGCACCTTCCCCTGCAGCTGTTTCTCCTACAGCAACGCCTGTTGCTATTTCTAGTTCACCGTCATCCTCTGGTAGGGAAAAGCCCTCTAAATAAACAAGGAAGAGGAAAGCTACCGGAACACCTCCTACAGCCGCATCAGTGCCAAGAAGGGTTTCCGCAAGGAAACAATCTAAGACCTCCCCTTCTTCACCGCAACCAGAGGTGATTGTAATTTCAGAAGGGTCTGTTGAGTCCGAATTTAATGTTTCTCAAAATGTGTCCGAAAATACTACCCAGAGTTTGTTCATTCTTGAGGAGGAACAAGTTGAGATAAAAGAAACAGGGCATAATGAGCAAGGGTTACCAAATCTTGATGATTTGGCTACTGCTGCTATGCAATTTTTGGAGGAAACATAGACTTCTCCACCATAGGAACAAGAAGAATTTATCTTGCAGCAAGAGCAAGAACAGATTGAACAATTGAATGTGCCTAGTGAAATTGTATCTCATCCTGCAGTTTGTAAAGCCATTGTTGTGTATAAGAGAACGTTTTTAATGGATTTTCGGGAATATGTTAAAGCTAATTAGGAAATAGTTACATTGCAAATCTTGACTTTCTGATACATAGCCCAGACTGACATGCAGCAAAGTCTATGGGAAATAGAAAAGAAGAAATTGAAAAAGAAAATTGAAAGTCAGAAGCAGGAAATTGCTGAGTTGAAAGCAAAACTGGATGAAATGTTGAAAGTAACTGGTCAGATTATGGAATGTAGACCTCCACCCAGAGTTTATGCTCTGTGCCTTAAAGAACAGTTTTTATGGTTCCAATTGATGAGAATTTCCAGAAACCAAGATCCTATAATTCATACTGCCAAAGAATTCTATGAAGCATACCAGGCAGCCCCTAACTGGTTAAGGAATTCTCTCTGTGAATTCTATTTGCATGGCTTTTTAATACCATTTGAAACAGAATAAAATCCTCTTCTATATATTGGTGATATTCATTTGAGAGCATTTATGTCATGGGCAGCAAATGAGGCGAATTATGGCAGACAGTGGGAAACATATGAGGAAGCTGAGAAAACAGAGCCTGTTCTATTACGATCTCACAGTTCAAACCCTTATGCAATGTTGAAAGATTGGTTTACTCTGACATATGGTATTAATAGTGTTTCAGCAAGAGAAAATATTTGATATCAGAAAATAAGTATATGATGAATTCCAGGCACAACAATATTCATTTTGGAAATTGGCATTCACCAGAAGTGAGAAAAGATGGGAGAGGTTAACTGTTGGGTTAAGAAAGTTAGAACCGCATGGTCCCTTAAATTTCATAACAGCTCTCAAACAAACCAGCAGATATATTCAATTGGGACTTCAAACAAGATTTGAACTGTGGTTACTGCTGACATTCAGACCCCCTGTGCTAATGTGGCCACTTTATCCTCACCAGGCTACAAATATTAACAATGAATTAGAAGACCAAAGGTATGAAAAATGCCGGGATTTCAGAAGATTTTATTACAAGTTTAAAAATCCGTTTCAGAGTCATGTAGCAAACACCGACTTCAGAGAAACCACCAGGAAAGTTAATGCTGGAGGACCAGCATTGGGCTAAGTAGGGGGCAGTGATGAGCTTAAAATATGCTCATAATTTGGATGTTATGATAAACTTTTAAATGCCTTTACTTTTGTTATTTCATGGATGTTCAGACTTTGTGAAACCTTTTTGGGATATCCTGTAGCAAGATACTTTTATATTCCTACAACTCTTTGTGTTGACTTGATTGCATTTATTGCCCCGTTGACCACCTAAAATGACTGGTATATCGTATACAGTTTTTGAATGATGAAGTAAATCTAAAATGTGTGATTAATGAATAGATATCGTGTATGTGCCATATGCCTTTTCTGTTGCTTGTTATCTTTTGTTTCATAGGTTGTTGAAGAACGATCGAGTCAAGCGCAGCCAATCTCGGCTTTGCAGTAAAGTCCATTTCCTATATGACTTCGAGGAAGCTCCGGCGAAGACTCTTTGACCGAAATCGTGGGAAAGAATTTTCATGACAAAGAGTGGAGCACTAGATTCTCTCTGGATCGGGTTGAATGCATAAATTCATTCATGAAGTTTGTTTCTTGATTCAAGGATATGTTTTACTTCCACGTCTTTCTTTGATGGAGTTAGTTAGTTAGTTGCTCTCTTGTTTTTAAATAAAGCTTCCCCTCCTATGCGAGAGAGGAGTTAGAGAACGATAGAATAAGAATAGTAGATGTCATGTAAGAATCAATATGATAATGAAAGACAAAATCTGTTTAACTAGAAGCAGAGTTTGTTGTTAGTTTCCATATCAACAAAACAATGTATATCATTCTGTTTTTATGAATAAAGTTCAATTAAGTTCTTAGTTTAGCATCTACGTAATCAGGAGATGCTTGCTAAGGGGCCCACTTAGTAGGTATTTATAGCTAGTTAGTTAGTTGTTCTTTCCTGTTAAGCTTCAGTTTGCTTTCATCTTTAAAGTTTTTATACAAACTCAGCTTTACATTGCTCCTGCAGTACAAGGAATCCATCACTGTGTCTGTTCCTGTAGCATAAGGCCAGTTCATAGTTTGTGTTTTAGTTGTCGTTATTATGGTTTCTGTTGTAATCAAATCATAGTTGAGTTAAAGAGTTTTGCATTACCTTCCTGTAGCATAGGTAGGATTTCTTTTCAGTATGTATTTCTACTAAGATTTGACCAAAATGAGTTCCTAGTGCATATATTTTGCTGCGCTATTTAAAGTATACGTCCCCTGGTTTGACAAGTAAATGAACGTCTACAGAGAGAGATATTGGTCACCTGTTGGAATGACCAATTCCCAGGAAAGGTTTTACTGTGATTTTCATATCCTTTTGTGGGCGCGACCATCAATGTGCCTACCTTCGCACCTTTATCTATTACTAATGATCCTTTAGCGACCTTCCACATACTGTCTGAGAGGGTAACTATGCAACCTTCACTACCTAGTTGCCCTACAGAAATTAAATTTCTTCTTAAATTAGGAACATGTCTTACGTCTTGCAGAAACCAGTCATTTCCATTCTGCAACTTGATCTTTATCTTTCCTTTTCCAACAATTTGATAGGGCTCATCATCACCCAAATATACCTATCCAAAATCACCTTGAACATAATCTAGAAAATATTTTCTATGGGGTGTAGCATGAAATGAAGCCCTAGAATCTATTACCCAGGAATCATTAACATTATCCAAATATAAGATTAAAGCATCTTGTAAAGTATTACTTGCAATATTAGCTTCCTCATTGTCATTTTCATTTTTGTCTCCTTCTTTGTTTTTCCGAGACCAATAGTCTTTCTTTAGATGACCAGGATTTCCGTAGTACCAACAATCTTTTTTTCTTCTAGATTGAGAGCATCCTTTCTTTGACTTCCCTCGTGACTTCTCATTCCCAGGGCCTTTTCCTCTTTCCTTTGATCTTCCTCTGTTTTCCACATTCAAAACACTACCCGATGATGTTGGAGTCTCACCTGTGCTTTTCCTTCACATTTGTTCGCTTAGGATAACACCAACAATGTCATCAAATACCAAAGTATTTTTACTAGAGACAGAGTTACTTACAACCATAACCAAGCTATTCCAGCTTTCTGGCAAAGAACATAAAATCAAGAGAGCCCTAACCTCTTCTGCAAAAGTAATTTTTATCGAAGACAATTGACTGGTAATTGTATTAAATTCATTTAAGTGCTCTCCTACAGATCCTCCCTCACTCATTTTCAAATTAAACAGATGCTTCATAAGAAATACCTTATTCAAAGCCAAGGGTTTCTCATACAACTTAGTCAATGTCGCCATCAAATCTATTGTCATTTTTGCTTCTGTTATATTGAATGCTATAGACGGTGAAAGACACAATCGAATGGATCCCAGTGCCTTTCTATCTAAAATGTCCCACTCTTCATCTGACATTGTGGTCGGTTTCTTTGCCTTTCCTTCCAATGGCCGCCACAAATCCTTTTTTGATACAGGTAATCCTCCACCTGCTTTTTCCATAACTGATAATTCTGGTTGTTAAACTTTTCGACCTTGAATTTGGAATCCTCCATTTCTCCCACTCAAATCTTAAAGTCCTACCAATTTATAGAAAACCTCGCTCTTATACCAATTGTTAGGGTTTTAAGCAGATCCGAAGCAAACATGAACTAACAATTATATGTAGATTTAAATACAATAGATAAAGAAATAAAATAGGACACAGATAACACAAAGATTTAACGTGGTTCACCCAGAATGGGTTACGTCCACCATACACAGCCGTCCAATCTTTCTTATTATCCACCGAAAATAGTACATCAACCTTACAATGTCTTAAGCATCCCAGCTGCTTATAACATGCGTTTTTACGGCAACAAACAAAGTTGGCCTTTTTAGGGTTTTATTACAATGTCAATTTTCATTAAAAAAATACCCAACTGAGTGTATAGTACTTTGCTAATCAGTCGCCACATTTCAACACACACACACACACACACATGTATATATATGTATAAATATATGTATATATATACATATATATATGTATAAATATATGTATAAATATATGTATATATACATATATATACATATATATGTGTGTTTGTGTATGTATGTATGTATATACATACATACACACACACAAATATATATATATATATGTATGTTTTTTTTTTTCTTAATGATAAATATAGTAGTTAAAAGATGACACCAAATGAAAACTGTCAAATTCAGCTATGTTGGACTTCAAAATATTATATAGAAAAAAATATACATCAATTTTTTAAAAAAAAATTTTAGCATTGCGTATATATGTTCTCTATTTGGAAAAAGAAAATAAAAAAAAGTAAAGTTTGTTTTCATTTTTTTTGGTGACACCAACTAGAACCCTAGATTTTTGAGCATCTTTTGACAATGAAAAATCTGTCTCTGAATTTATAAAAAATAATCAATTTTTTTTTAAATATTTAAAAATAACAAACCTAAATTTCATTACTATTTTTATATTTGATTAGTTTATATCATTTCAAAATTCAATTTAAAAATGTCACTTTTGTGGAATCGAATTTAAACAGTTTTAGTTCTGTTGGTTGGTTCGTTTATAAAAGTCTGACACAGGTTTGTGCTTTTACCATATGTATATGTATGTACGCACACACACACGTATGTGTGTGTGTGTATAATATATATGTATATATATAGATATACATATATATAAGTGTGTGTGTACATACATATATATGCATACATATACATACATATATACATATATATACATACATATATACATATATATACATATATATATACACATACATACATATATATATCTATGTATATATATAAATATATACATATATGCATGTATACATTTACATATATACATATATACATGTACATATGTACATGTATGTATATATATGCATGTATACATGTATAGATGTATATATATATACATATACATATGTACATGTATATATGTATATATATACATGTATAGATGTATGTACATGTATGTATATATATACATGTATACATGTATAGATGTATATATATATACATATACATATGTACATGTATACATGTATATGTATACATGTACATATGTACATGTATACATGTACATATGTACATGTATACATGTATATATATATATATATATATATATATATTCCAACCACAAGTGATATGCTACTTAGATCTGATCAACCCATTATCCAATAGGGCCTAAACCAAAAAACATGATAAAAAGTTGGCCTACGCAACATCTCTACATGCTTCTTTCACACATTTTATTCATCGATGCATACACCTTAATTATCAGAACATAACAAGGGTCTACTATACCCATAGACACAAACCATAAGCACAAAAAGAAATTCCTAACTCCAAAATACAGATACCACATATTACACAGATGTCGACACAAAAATCATAATAGATACAACTGATATAGCTGACGTGACTGATGCCATTAATACTGGAGCTCACACAACTAATACTACAATATAATAATAACCAAAATAAGAATAACATGGGATTTTGTAGAGGAGGATTTTTCAGGTACAACTCTAGTAAATTTATACCTTACTACATCACATCTTATACATACATCTCTTCAAGCAATACCAAAACTGTAATGCCAAAACTGCTCCCAACATCATACACTATTTGGTCCTAATCGGATAATGAGATTTGACATCAATGACAACAATGATAATATTCATAGAAGTTTGACAATGTCCCCCTTTGTCTTTAATAGAAAAACATCTAAAAAAATGAAATATATGTGTATATGACTCCCCCTAACTCATATATCTCTTACCAAGTTCTCTTATTACATTTACCTTTCTCTCCCTTTCAAATCAAGGAAAAAGGATGCCTTTGGTTTGAAATAAAAGAAATAAAGAAAATGAATACTTTCAACTATAGAAAAGATGTCAAAATTGTGTACCAAACCAAAAGAATTTTCAACTGCTCTTCTTTTGAAATATTAGTTTGTACTTTTGCTTTAGTTCCAGAAGAAGAACCTCTGGAAGAATTCACAACCAATTTAATACTAAATGATAAAATTCTACATTCTACCAACAAATCAACAACATGAGAAAAGTTGTTCAGAGCAAACTGCTCATACTCAACTGCACTATCAAGCAATGTTGAGAAATGTTCTAGTTTTTCTTCAACAATCTCCTTCACTTTCCCAAAAGCATTGAAAAAATCCTCTTTTTGCCTTTTCAAAAACAATAATTTGACCTAAAAGACAATTTATCCTTTTCCTCTTCTCTCCATCCTTGTCATTTAGAAAATTAAATGACTTACCCAAGGAGCGCAATTAATCTTCAACAACATCAATCTTTCCTTTACGCTTCAATGCAGCTATCGACAATGAACGATAGTATATATGAACTCTAATAGCACTATTGATACAATCTCTCATTTCATCCATGCATATGGATAGGGTTCTTTGTGCATGATTGCACTTTTTCAGCATACTCTACATATCACCACCTTCTTTTTTTGAATCTTCAATATTAATAGGTTTCTCAATCAATTTTTCCTTTACAATCTCAGACAAGGATTTTGGAAGTACATCACTAACATCTTCAATCTTGATATTATTCTAGACCAAATTATTTATTAGAACATCCTCAATCCTATCTGCCTGTACAGAAGTCAACCATATCTTTCCAATCTTCCTTATTCCATTTGCACTATCAATAATCTCTAGAAAATTTGACTCATCATCAGATTATTTTACTTCTTGCTCTACAAAAACCATCTCTCCCTTAGCCACAAATGATTATGGATCTTCAATTATAACATTATCTTTCTCCTATTGATCCTTCTTAAACTTCTTAGATTTTGGGGCACTGGTAGGCACAAACTCTCTCTTTTTACTTTTACTGGAAGAAGAACCTTTTCTACTTGAATTGGTAGTAGGGGATACCTGACTGATACTCCACATATCCAGCAAATATTGAAAATAAACATTGTATGAATTCTCTCTCTTATCCAACCCATTCAAATATATAAATATTTTCCTCGCAACTGGGACTCCATATTCCCATATCACATTCTCCTTAGTCAGAAGGGATCCCAAACAATACTTACAAATAAGCAGTGATCCAGAACGAAAGGCATAAATTTTCACTTTTGACATCTTAATGTTTTATAGCACTAAAATCCCTTAGAAATTCACATAAGTCGAACACTCTATCTTCCATAATAAGCATATGAGCCATGTACACAACAATAGCTGAAGTTGAACCTTCCCTATTTGTGAAGTAAATCTTGTAGGAGATGTCATATGCAACATGCCTCACCATAAGATTGATAATTTTGTTGATAATCAATGTACACTGATCACCTATTGCACCGATTAGGGTTTCAACTTCTTTATTCTTTATATATTTCTAGGCTTAAATTTATCTAGAAATATGTTCTCCACAATTTGAAAAATCTCCACTACTTGATTTTCTGAAGATCCTATTGGCTTCCATGATTATTTGCTCTATTTTTTTTTTCAACTACTCTCTAACTACTCACAACTTCTTCAAACACTATTAATAGGATAAAGAAAAATGATCTCAAACATTGATACTTATCTTGCCAAAAATATCCTTTAGGGTTTTGTTGTCAAAAAGTGTCTTGTCAATGGTGTGAGCACAAACCTCTAATTATCAGATAGCCTTCCTAACATATTCATGCCGAACCATCAACATGATCCGCTCAAAAGGAGGGAAGCAAATATTTTCCCACAAGAACCCCCCCTAAGCTGAAGCAATATGCTCAGATACTAAAGGAAGATGTGCTTGCACTAGATTTTGGTACACTAGGCTTGCTTCCATTATTCACTTCCTTCTTTGTCTAAACCAAAATTTTCTTTTTCATTGATCCATTATCCTTCATTACACTCTTCTCAATAGACTTCTCCATATTTTCATTTCTTTACTTATAAGTATAGTGTCCAAACTGCTTGCACTTGTAAAAACTGATGTTCTTCTACACTAAATTTATCGAATGTGTTAGATATCTGCACTTATCAGCTTTGTGACCATAACCATTATATATATGACAATATCTATGAAAGCTATTATTCACCTTATTTTCCAACCAAATTAAGATTCTAACACATAGCATGACTTTTATAGTAATTTGCTTTATGACCAAACTTCCTATAGTTGTAACACTGAATGGTTCTATAGTTTGTAGCCTTATGGCCAAATTTATTACATTGAAAACAATAGCCATTAAATGATGGGTAACTTTGTTCATTTGGTTGACAAACCGGTAGTCTTCTTGCATTGGGACTCTAATTTCAAGTCCTGCTTGCATCTTCTTATTTATTCTCTACTTCTGCCTTAAACTTTTTGCTTTTATCTTTCCCATTCTAATTTCAATATTCAATAGGCTGAAATCCAAGTCTAGTCTTGTCTAAATGAGCTTTTTGCATGTTGATCAATTCTTCCAAGAGATTACTACTATCAAGAACCTTTCTCTCTACCTTTAACTTCTTCACTTCTTGTTCTAGGTTCTCACATTCTGCAGTCTTCTAGTTGATTGATTCTTTGAAGGTTTCCTTTATCTTATTTTTCTCCTCAATATTTTACATCAAATCCTTAACAATATCATTCTCCTGCTTCAGCTAATTGTTAACTTCCTTATTCCTCAATTTGAATTTTTTGTATTTTCCCTCTTAGCTTTTGTATACATTCATTTGCTACCTTCACATTCTCTTTCAATTCGTCATTCTTATATTCAACACTTTCCTGATCTTCAAGAGTTGTCTATAATTTCTCATCCAACTAAAATTCTTTGGTCATACTCATAAGTGCCATGATTCAACCAACAAGGATCTCCCTCAAGTAGTTTAGCTTTCAAGCAAGGGACCAAAGCTCTGATACCAATTGTTGGATTGGTTGAAAGGAATAGAATACTTAGAGGGGGGGTGAATCAATATTTCCATAGATTATAAAAAATTTCTCCTAAACTTCTAAACCTTTTACTGATATATCAATTTTATCAATTAAGATCATCAACATGAAACAATAAATGCAAAATGAACAAGAAACACAACCATAAGTGGAGCACCGGATTTTATACATGGAAAACCCAAATGGGAAAAACCATGAAGAGTATTATCTCTCAAGATGATATAACTAGTTATATGGTGTTTACAAAATGAGGTGGCTCACAACAAGATTACAAAATTGGCTTGCTACTAGAATGCTCACTGCAAGAGATATAAATGCACTAAGGAAAGTTACATCTCCAAATGCATGAAATCAGTTCCAAATAAGATTAAGTAACTACTTATAAAAGATTCACAACTGATCTAATAAGGGATCATTTTACTACTGTCTATAGTGTATTTAGTAAAGGATTACTGCACTGCTTTGACAAACCAATCACTTGCATTAGATCTAGTAAAGGATTACTGCAACATTGTTAATGCTCTAACTGTACCACAACTAGTTCTCTATCCACAACTCACACTTCACACACTACACTCTCTCATCTACCACTTCATATCCACACCTCTCACACACCTGCTAAATGCACACACACACACACACACACACACACACACACACACACACACACACACACACACACACACACATATATATATACTAGGATAATATGTCAACCAAGAACAAGTAATATTCTGCTCGGATCAACACTTTATCCAATAGGGCCAAAAAAAAACAAAATAAAAAAGTCAACCTTTTCAACATCTCTACATAACTCTTTCACATATTTTATTTACGAATACACACACCTTATTTACCCAAATAGAATAGGGGTCTATTAGACCCATCAATACAAACCCATAAACACAAAACAACAACTCTGAACTCCAAAATACAGATACCACATATTACACAGATGCCAAAACACAAATCATAATAGATACAAATGATATAGATGACATGACTGATGCCACTGATACTAGAGCTCACACAATTGATACTAGGACAAAATGCAAACCAAAATAAGCATAACTTAGGATTCTAGAGATGAGGATATTTTGAAAATAACTCTAGGGTGATCCCATAATATTAGGTTACACTTTTTGGCCAACTTTGACATTGGAATCAATATTTTGCATCAGATCTTTACTTTCTAAAACCTATAGCAGCTAAACCATTAAGAATTTGAAGATGAAGTAAACTATTAATTTGTGAGATTTTTAATATACATTCTAATATATTTTTAAAATAATAATTAGAAAATAATTGTTCATATTATTATGTAACTTTTAATAACTCAATATTGATAGTGATCAGCATTTTTTCAGAAGTGACATTTATTTGGTTTAATGCATAACATTTTTTATAGAAAGAAGGAAAGTCTAATTTTAGAAATATAGAATTGTCACATAGATATCTAGTGAATGGATATTTTTTCATAATTTTTTGTTACATATATATTTTTTTAGTTAATTTTTGAAGAAAGAGTAATTGTAATTTGGACAGGTTTGTATTCCATAATGCATAATTTTGTTTTATGAATTTCAATTATCTTATTCTTTTTATGTTGAAATGAGAATATCAATTCCTAGGAAAAAAATATTTTTTACAAATTTTTTTCTCTATTTTTCAATTTTTCCACATGTGAAACACAATCCTTAATGTTTGATGAAAAACCTACATACATAAGAAATAAAGCATAAATATAATAAAAATTTATATTATTTGGAAAGCTTTTAATAAGGACTAAATACTTTAAAAAATAAAACTTCTAAATGAATTCATTTGACCTCCCAAAAGATAATGTAAAAGTGGGTTTTTATCAGAATTTTGATTGGTATGAAGGAGACTTCAATGTACGTATGATTTAAAATTAGAGAGGTTCTATAGAAGAATTTTTGATCTAAGAGCCTTCGATCTAACTCTCCTTAGCTAGTTACTTTAAATGGGAGCTTAGATTAAATCATTATATTTTTAAAAGCATGTATAATTTTAGCAAAAATCAGGATGTACCAAAAAGAGTAACCCACTATTGTGGGATCACCCTCTAGTAGATCTATACCTTACTGCTTTACATCTCATACATACTTATCTTTGAACAATACCAAAACTACAATGTCAAAACTGCTTCCAACATTATACACACTATCTGGTCCTAACTCGATAACCAAATTTTACATCAATGATGACAATGATAATATCCACACAAGTCTGATAGTATAATTAAGGTCTTGTTACAAAACCACAACTCCATGTTTTCCTTTTCAACTAGGATTGATGTAAAAAAAATCGTAACCAAATGACATGAAGTGGTTAAAGCTTCAACCCTGAACTTTGGTTCAAGGCCAATACCACTTAACAAAATCTTATCTCTCTTTTTCAACATTCGGTTCATCTTCTCTATAACTTGATTTTCATATGGGGTGTATGGAGTTGTCCTATGTATCTAAATCCCATGGTTCTTATACAACCTTTCAATTTTTCCCAAAAAAAATCATTACCACTATCCATCCTCAAACATTAAATTTTCCTAGAATATATATTTGAATCAAGGATTTGAATTCTTTAAATTCACAAAAAGTTTTAAATTTACTTTGCGGAACTACCAAAAATTTCTACTATAGTCATCTATTAATTACAAAAAGATTGCATTGTTCTAGATATTGAATGAGCGTTAATAGCACCAAATACATTAAAATAAATATGGTCTGAAACCCAAGAAGACATGAGAATTGAAATAAATAGAAAAACAATGTTTGTGTTCATATATGCAATGTTTGAAAAAGTTAAATATGATATTACAATAATAAAGGTCTTCAACAAGGATCCTATTTTTTATGGCTTTACAATCCTTCTAACCAATGGGATTGATTCTTTGGCGTCATTGAATTATTTTCTCAACTAGGAGATTTGTCTCCAAAGCATTAGAACCCTTAGGTACCCATAAAGTATAACCATCAAATCTAGAAACAATAGTTTTCATTTCTAATTGAGTTGATCGTGAGGATGTAGAATATAAACCCCTCTTCTTGGACTCCACAAAAGATATTACACTGGATTGTGCATGCATCCAACCTATACAAGGTACCAATTGTAACAAACTTACAAAGAACCATTGAACCTCTTGTCATATTTCATCCTCCATTGGATAAAATAACCTACACACCCACATCACTCAATTTTATCACTAAAAGATGGTTCTGCTCAGAACTAAGGATATGTAGGACACCATCTATCCCCTTAACTCCACCATCAAGTAATAAGATCTTGACTCTTCCATGGCCAATAATATTTAGATGAAATTCATCACCTAAGACTTCACGTTGGTTCATGTTGTAACGTTTGAATAAGGAAACTTTATTTATTGAAATAAGGGGTCTTTCAGGGTCGTTGTTTCTAATGATGTGATATGTGCTAGCAAGTTCAACTTTATCTATTTGTTCCATATTCTATTGAGGGTACAACTTTCCACAATCAAACTCCTCATAATTTCACAACCAACCTCTATGAGAGGTCATGTGAAAAGAGTTATCTAAGTTTATGAGGCAAACATCTTCTAATTAATGTTTCTCAAAGCATGCATGATCTTCAGAGAAATTTTAGATTTATATCTAAGAAACCCTTTTTATCATTTTTTTTCTTCTTGTTCTTGTACTCTTTTTGGATGTGATTAGATTTTCCATAGTTCCATCATTTAATCTTATAATATTTACTAATAGACTTATCTCTCTAAAGAATTGAATTTACCCTTCTCATCCTTCTTCTTGCCTTTCTCCACTAATAGAACATGAGCAATGAGGGCATCCATAGACATCTTAGAAGATTTTTTTTGCATCACTTCAAATAACAATGAAGAAACCACACCTTCCATCTTGAAAGTAGTTGTTTTGCTTCCAATGGCCATAACAAGGTGATCCCATGAGTCCAATAAAGAACATAATAAAATCATACATTTCTATTATCCATGAATCTTTATACCAACAATTTTTTTTAAGGAAAGCAACATATTGAATGTATTCATATGCAATGTATCCTCCTTCCTTCACCATCAAATAATACAAATTATTTCTCAAGAATAACTTATTTATTGAGGATTTCCCATGATAAATATCTCCAAGTTTCTTCCAAACCTCAATAATAGTCTTCACTTCATTGATATTTATGAGCACAAAATCACCCACATAGAGTCTTATCAAACTATTGGTAACCTGATCCATTCTATCCCATACATCCTAAGAAGTAGTTTAAGGTTTCATTAAAGAAACCACAACCCATAGATCTCTATCTATGATCATCTCCCCCTTTTCTAGTTTTTATAACTCAAAAGTACCACCAACAAAATTATTCATCTCTATTCTATTAAATATTATTCCCATCTCAAAGATATAAAAAATATTATGAAACGTTTCTATGTGAAACTCCTACTAAGACAAGATCTGCACCGAAAACCATTCAACCCAACAATGATAACAAAGTTGTCTTGGATTTGAACACCAACTAAGAGGAAGATAGGTGTGGAACAATTCTTCCAAATGTAAAATCTAATAGGAGAGTAAATCTAAAAAATTATTACAAATCCTTTAATCAATTACAAATTAGAAGAATGCAGGCAATACTAGTTTCAAACACATAAAAAAAGTAACAAAACTAAAACCAAATTTACATAGGAAAACCCTTTCAATAAAATACCCACAATCCAAAACACAAATCTCAATTGTATTAGCTAGAAGAATAATTATAATACAACTCATAGAGTCTATCCTGTTTCATGAATAGTTATAATTAATAAAATTTTTTGAGTAATTCTAGTAGCATAATGGTGTCTTAAAATAAACAAAAGTGTTCATTGAAAACAACTAAGGCACCAACATATTTATAGATCTCATGCATGAAAAGTAGGAACACATGGTTTTCAAAAACATCTACAACACCTAGGTGTTGGCAACAACAATGAAGGAAAACTGAGAGGGGGTGGTGAATAAGTTTTCACCGGATCAATCAAATTAAGTAAAATATCATATTTCAATCAACTGTAGTGAGAATAAAGATAAAGAAAATAACACCAACACACAAGACACCAAGATTTTGACATGGAAAACCCGGTTAAGAAAAAAAAGGACGGTGGGAGCCTACCCACAATAAGATGATACTCTACAGTAGTATGTGTAAATATTACAATGGGGAATGCACATGCATTCAGGCACACTACCTAGAGCTCATTGCTCAAAATTTAAAGATGCAAAAGTCTCCAAGCTTCAAGGAAGGTTCACTACCTTACAATAATGTTCGGACTACAATCTAGATTACATGAATTGCAAAGATAGCATCTGCTAATGCCTTATGATAATTTCAGTTAAGCTTATTTGTCTACACTGCAATAATCTCTGCTCAATACACCATACTGGTGTAGTGTCCTAAAATTGTGACACTTGCAATTTCGACCGCATTTGGGTCTTCACGATGGTGACGCAACACGGAACCTGAATGGAGACCCCGAAACTTGTCCACAACATCAAAAACTGCATTTTTTCAGCACCCTGGCCTGATCCTCCTTGCACCCCGCTGTCCCTGGAGGTGGGACCATGGCGCCCAACGCCCTGGTCCCCCAGGACCATGGCGCCCAGCACCTTGGTCCCCCAGGACCATGGCGCCCAATGCCCTGGTCCCTGGCTCTATTTTGGGCCCGGTCTCCTATGGGACTTCGGGTCTTTTTGTTTGTAAATTGGAAAATAACATTTCCTGGTCGGCCTAAGCTCGGGAAAATCAGTCTATCAACCCTAATTGGCAAGTATATAAACTACATTTTCCTCTCTCATTTGGGGAGAGGAGGAAAAAAGGTGGAAACGATACTCAAACATTCAAACATTCAAGCATTCAAGCATTCAAGCATTAAAACATTCCTTCAAGCAATTGATCATTCTAAGTCTCCATTCAAGGCTAAGTGTTGCATTCAAGACAAGGATTCAACCATTGAAGAGGAGATCACATGCTACAACATACAACATACAACAAACAACAACATCTATACCTTCGCATATAAGGATACAAACATCCTTACAACAAGGTACTAGTACTTGTTTTACATTACAGTCATTTACATTTACAGCATTTCTCATTTCTTGGTTAATTCCAAAACTGGGGTTTCACCTAAGGGCAAACCCCTAATCCCTAACCCCCCAATCGTCTTCTCTTTTCTGTGTGTAGGTTGCAGGTACGCGGCTGAAATTGAAGATCTGGAATCCTTGTGCAGAGACAAACAGACTCCCCTTCGTTTCGCGGATTTTTTCGGAGGACCGTGTGCACACCGGGCGCCATCGTCCCATCAACTTTTGTTCAAATTTGCAGGACAGCGCCGTCTCGACATTTTACTGCTAATTCCAGGTCTGCAGCTTCATATCATATCCCTATCTCAGCTTATAAGCGAATCTTTCTCACTTTCTATGTATTCCTAGCTTAATCCTTCTATCTACATTCTTTACAAAAGAGGGTAGCCTTGTTGTCTTAACCCTTGAAACTCATATAGAATCCAATCTTGCATTGCATGGGATTGGATCTTGTGGGTTTCAACCCCTCTTTTGAATGTAAAGTCCCTCCTAAGTGAAAACCATCAACCCTAGTGAATCTCCCTTCTCTCTCCTTGGAGTTGGGGAGGGGAGAACGACTAGGGTTTGATTTTTCCGCTTTACATTTTGGTGAACCCAACGTGAACATCCTCATTCTGATTATTCATGGTTAGATCTGAAAATTGGATTCCTTGATTACATTTCCATGTTTGATCTTTTGCAAAATTTTAGAGGTTAATTGCATAAAAACCCTAAATTTTCTTTTTAGTAATTGAGCTTGTGAAATGTTTAATTGTTAATGCTTGTTTCAGATCTGCCCTTCTATTACAAATTATCAATTCATATTTGTGCTTTAATTTTGAAAATTAAGTGGTTAAGTGTCAAAACCCTAATTTTTGAGACCCTCTTGATTCAACCTTTGTCCGACAATTTCACTAATCAAAACATCTCCAAATCGGCTGTAACTTTGGATTCCGCAATAAAATCACAATATCTTTCATCCCTGAAAATTTGGAAAAAAGTTGCGAGGATCGTGTGCACTCTGAGCGCCATCATCCCCGACATTTTTTCCGAAATTTCAGGAGCTAGATCTTACTGTATTTTTCTGCTAAAATCCAGAATTTTGGCTGATTTCATCAATTCTAACACTTTCAAAATTACAGTCAAAGTTGGTCTAGCGATTGCTTGGATAAAGGCTTCTAATCATTCAAAAATTGTTGAAATTGAAATTTGTGTCAAAATTGTGTTTCTTACAGTCCTAAATCTGAAAAGTGTGTTATCATTCATTCGAAATTTCAGTGATTTATTCAAATTTTTGCAATTTGTGACTTTTGAAATTAAGTGCTTAATTACAACAACTTTGATTTCCGCTTTCAAAATTGAATTTTGCGTGAATTTGAGTCAATTGTTAATTTTCAAAACTTGCATTGCTCTTAACATTCCCTCTAAAAATCATAAAATTCAAAATTTCAGTTTCCCTCTCTTTTTCAAAATTCAAATTTTGCATTTTTCGACAATCTTGGTAGGGTTCAATTTTGAGATTGCAACTTTAATTTGGCCTATCTACAGATCGTAAAATCACTCAATTTTTTCAGGTTAGCTGTAAAATCATCATAACTTTCATCCCTGAAAATTTCAAAAAAATTTGCGAGGACCGTGTGCACTCCATTCGCCACAGTCCCGGACATTTTTTCCGAAATTTCGGGAGATTGTCCTGATTGTATTTAACAGCTTAAATCCAGAAGATTGGCTGGTTTTACTGAAATTTGCTACCTCTAAAATTCAAAATCTTCTCTCTTTCTTTAGTGCATGAGTTTTACAACAATAAGTCCTACTTACACTATTCCCGTTAGACGAAGCCTTAGAATTAAGTCCTTCCAAGGTTTAATTACTGAGGAGATGGAACCTAATTTGAATGGCCTTTTTAACGAGGACATGGGTAATTCCTCTAATCCTCTTAATGATGAAGAAGCTCTCCATGAGGTTTCTGTAGAACAACTTTCAAAATTGGATAACCAATTTGACGATTTTCGACAATGGATGTCTCAAGAATACCCTGATAGTCAAGCTCTTCCTTTAATTGAGGGTCTAAAATGTATGCTTCAAAGTGATAAGAATGGAATTGATATTTTGCATGGTATTGCACACATTGTGGATTCAAATGTGATGCCTATGAAGAGTTGTGCCAAAAACTTAGGTTATACACAACCTCCTACTCAAGACAATCATTCTATTCCTTTGACGACTTCTATTGCTAGTATACCTACTTTTACATCAAACATAATGACTACTTCAATACAAGACATTCCTCCTATGATCACTAGTCATGGGGGCAATCCCTCTTCTTCAATCAACCCTCTTCCTTCATTCAATCTGACTTCTTCATTCATTCCTTCAATAAGTGTTCCTATTATATCACCACAAATGAACATGACACAAGGGGGCAATTCGTTTTCCATTCCTCCTTGTAGTGTTCCTCCTGTCCAATCATCTCCTATGACTAACTATCATAGTGTCCCACCACCTTACTCTCTACCTTCTTTCAATAACATAACACCTCCATCACAATCTAACACGTCTAATATGAACTCTTCGATTGAAGCGACCATTAACAATCTTGCACAAACTGTCTCTTCTTTACAGCAACAAATTGCCTCTATGAATCAATCTAAGTTTAGTGTGCCCACATTTGATGTTGCGAGCCCACTTTCTCTTGACATTGTTCGAGCTATTCCCCCTAAACATGTTGAAATTCCGCATTTGGAGCTTTATAATGGTAAGGGTGATCCTCTAACACATGTTAAGACTTTTCAAACAATATGTACTGATTTTGCTTATGACCAAAGGTTGCTTGCAAAACTGTTTACTAGAACATTAAGAGATAAAGCCCTACAATGGTATTGCTCGTTGCCTTCCTATTATATTTCTTCTTTTGAACAACTTGCAAATGCTTTCATTCAACAATTTCAAAACAATATAAGTCCTAAAGTTACTTTGATTGATTTAATGCATTATAAACAAGGTGTTAAAGAAAAAGTGACTGATTTCATTGGTAGATATAAGCATTTGTATGCTCAAATTTCTTTTCCAGTGCCTGACAATGATATTCAAAGAATCTTTATTTCTAATTTACAAAAAGACATTAGAGAAAAAATCCTATTTTCTGAGTTTACTTCTTTCCAACAGTTGTGCACAACTCTTCACAATTATCAACTGACTGTGAGTCAAATGGAACAATCACATCCTATGACTCCGAGTGATAAGGGTGATAGTAGTCAACAACCATTTGGGAAGTTTAAACCGAACAGAGAGTCCATCAAATTCAATGAAAACATCATCAACAACAATGTGAATGCAGCATCAGGTGTGCCTCCTATTTCTAAGTTTTTCAAGAAAGAAAGAAAGTTTACTCCTTTGAATGAATCATTGCATAGTATTATGAATAAGTTATTGGAACAAAATGTGCTTACTCTTCCTCCTATAAGGCAAATAGATCCTGCAAAGATTAATTCACCCTATTTTGATAACAAATCTTTTTGTCAATTTCATCGTCAACCTGGGCATGATACTGAAAAATGTTCTGCTTTAAAAGGTAAAATTCAAGATTTGATTGATAATAATACTATTTCTATTTCTGGAGTGAATGATAAAGGCAACACATCTGTAGCTCCTCCTAACCAAAATCTCCAGATTTTTTTTGATCCATTACCTTCTCATACCTCTAATGCGATTGATACTAATGATTCCTCTGTCTCACCTGATGATCTTGTGTTCATGACTCCGAATGTGATTAACTTTGTGGAGCAGCAGAACATCCCTAAAGAACTTTCCATCACCTTTGATTCTAGCGAAACTATCAGGGCACCTGATGGTCCTTTATACATAGTTGCAAAAGTGAAAAATACACCTTGCCGTGGAGTGCTTATTGATCCTTCTTGCATGGTTAATGTCATTACTGAAGAATTTCTTTTTACTTTGTAGTTGAATCAAGTGATCTATGACAAAATAGATGTGGTTGTGAAATTATTTGATGCATTTTCTTCTCCTGCAATTGGTTCTATTACATTACCTATTGAGGTCCATAACAAATCCCTTGATGTGGACTTTTCTATTATTCCATCATCCGAACAATTTTGTGTGAAGCTAGGATATCCTTGGCTATCTTCCATGAAAGCTATTGCTTCTCCTATTCACAAGTGTTTGAAATTTCCCCATAATGGTGAAGTTGTTACTGTCAATCATAGTCTCTTTAAACCAGCTGAAAGAACTTCTAGTGTTCCTATTGATTATTTTTGGCCTAAACAATTCCAATCTCTTCCTCCACGAAGTGATCATCTTTTCAAATCTTATCAAAAGTGGAAAAAAGATATGATCCTATCTCTAAGTGAACCTAGAACACCCAAACTTGACATTCCTATCATTCTTGAGAAGCAAGTTCTTCCTTTGAAAGATAAAACTAATGTCTTTCCTCAAGAAGATTCCCAACCCATCCCTATGGATGTGACTATGCCTATATCTAATAAACTTCCCAAAAGTAGACCTATCCCTCCTCGTCATGATGGACTTGGTCTCCTTCCTAAACCAAATATTCCTCCCTTATATGGAGCAGTTCCTCCTCCTTCCTCTTATGGAGAGAAGAGACCTTCCTCTTCTCCTATTTTTCAGCCTAAGAGACCACAACCCAAACACCCAAGTGATAAGGATGAGAACATTCCTCCTCCTCAATCTTCTCAACTTCCTACTAAGACTAGACGAAATCATTCTGCACGAGAACGCCGACGAAAGCGTCGTCTTAGAGCTCAAACTTTGCAATCCCCAAAAACACCTTCAACTAATATTATTCCATTTTCTCCTCAGATGGAAATTGAGCCAAAATCTCCTAAACATAAGATGCATGATGGTCTTGATCCTGTGCGAGTTAAAGACCCTATTTTTATAAATCTTGATGATGATATAGATGAAAATGTTATTCATGATGAAAATGTTACTTATCTTGCTTCTGATACTGAATATGAACTTGTTGATATTGATAACCATTTATCTAATGAATTTTCTAAAGCACTTATCCTAGCTCCTAGACAAGAACAACGTGGCTTGGAACATGAACATAGCCCTTGTTTGGATCTTGTGATAGCTCCATCTGCTGTGTTGGATGTTCCTCCTCTAGCGTGTTCCCTGCCTTCCCGAAACATTGATCAGCAAGATCGGGGGGTAGATGACGTGCTAGACTAGTTCATTAGCATAGCAGATTCTCTCCTCCTCTATTTCTTTTGTTACTTCTTCTATATGTTATTCTCATTCTTCTATTTGTTGTCCTTAGTGTTGTCTACTTGAGGACGATGCAAAACATTGAGATCTCTTTTGGTCTCTCTCATGTTGACTCAAAAGACACATGTGTTCCCTTCTTCTAGGTGACCTTCCTTGATTGGGGAATGAAGAACAATTATGCACACATACATATGATATACATGAATTATCATACAGCATACTGACCCCGAGGAAAGCGAAGTCACCTTGTGCTTTGTGTTTTGTGTCTATTATCCTTGGGCTTATCTCACACTTGGGGGCTAAATCCTTGTGATAACGTGCTCCTTTCTCATTTATTATATGTATCACTACCTTAAAGCAATCACCCCCGGTGAGGCATGTGCGATCACTTTAACGTAGGGGGGCATACATCCCATTCATATCTTTTCAAGATACTTGAAAATTTCTTGGCAAATTTAGCTTTGCCTTGAAAATTTTTGATATCTTTCTTACATGACTCATAGTGAGGGAACCTTACTACTGACAGTCATGGTTCTCCCTCGTGATCTTCCCTTTTACTTTGTCAATCGAAGTCGTAAGATCCTTAGTCCACTGGGGGCTTGGTGTATCTTGCCTCCTTGACGTGGTGAAAGTTTTTCAATGTTGTTTCCTTGTACTTTACTGGAAGTATGAGCGTACGCTTATACTCTCGCTAAAGTGGGGGCTAAATGTAGCATCCTAAAATTGCGACACTTGCAATTTCAACCACATTTGGGTCTTCATGATGGCGACGCAACACGGAACCTGAATGGAGACCCCGAAACTTGTCCACAACATCAAAAACTGCATTTTTTCAGCACCCTGGCCTGATCCTCCTTGCACCTCGCTATCCCTGGAGGTGGGACCATGGCGCCCAGTGCCCTGGTCCTTCAGGACTAGGGCGCCCAGTGCCCTGGTCACCCAGGACCATGGCACCCAGTGCCCTGGTCCCCCAGGACCATGGCGCCCAGCGCCCTGGTCCCTGGCCCTATTTTGGGCCCGGTCTCCTATGGGACTTCGGGTCTTTTTGTTTGCAAATTGGAAAATAGCATTTCCTGGTCGGCCTAAGGTCGCGAAAATCAGTCTATCAACCCTAATTGACAAGTATATAAACTACATTTTCCTCTCTCATTTGGGGAGAGGAGGAAAAAAGGTGGAAACGATACTCAAACGTTCAAACATTCAAGCATTCAAACATTCCTTCAAGCAATTGATCATTCTAAGTCTCCATTCAAGGCTAAGTGTTGCATTCAAGACAAGGATTCAACCATTTAAGAGGAGATCACATGCTACAACATACAACATACAACAAACAACAACATCTATACCTTCGCATATAAGGATACAAACATCCTTACAACAAGGTACTAGTACTTGTTTTACATTACAGTCATTTACATTTACAGCATTTCTCATTTCTTGGTTAATTCCAAAACCGGGGTTTGACCAAGGGAAAACCTCTAATCCCTAACCCCCCAATCGTCTTCGCTTTTCTGTGTGTAGGTTGCAGGTACGCGGCTAAAATTGAAGATCTGGAATCCTTGTGCAGAGACGAACAAATCCCCCTTCATTTCGCGGATTTTTCGGAGGACCGTGTGCATGTCGGGCCCCATCGTCCTGTCAACTTTTGCTCAAATTTGCAGAACAACACCATCTCGACATTTTACTACTAATTCCAGGTCTGCAGCTTCATATCATATCCCTATCTCAGCTTATAAGCGAATCTTTCTCACTTTCTATGTATTCCTAGCTTAATTCTTCTATCTACATTCTTTACAAAAGAGGGTAGCCTTGCTGTCTTAACCCTTGAAACTCATATAGAATCCAATCTTGCATTGCATGGGATTGGATCTTGTGGGTTTCAACCCCTCTTTTGAATGTAAAGTCCCTCCTAAGTGAAAACCATCAACCCTAGTGAATCTCCCTTCTCTCTCCTTGGAGTTGGGGAAGGGAGAACAACTAGGGTTCGATTTTTCCGCTTTACAACTGGAAGATGAATTCACTTCTCCATACATACAACACTCTCTAATAATTTAGACACACCATAGACACCCAACTTACATGAATATAACACCTATTGATACAATTCATCAATCTTGACTGCAAGGTCAGCCAAATCCTTAATCCTTAATTACAAAATTACATCACACGATACATAAATCAACTACCGGACCAATACAATGCCATAGATGACATATCATGGACCTAGATCAAATCTCCAAACACACATCACCATCAAAAATATCACCAAGATCAACCATAATAGATTACACCACTAAAAATACCGCATAGCACGAACAATATCACTGGATCAACAAAATCACAAATACCGCACACAAGGATCAATACGGACCAACAAAAAAAGGAAATGATCAGAAAACACCAACAATAATATTAGAACCATCTGCAATAGCTACACCAACACCACTTATTTAAATCTTCATCAATCAACACACTAACACTCAAGAACACCTTAATTCTAGCAATTCAGACTAGAAAAAAAACTTGTAGAGAACCAAGTCATAAACCATCTAACAATTAGATACACATGAACATCTAAAACATTTTCCCAAATCCACAGCTAAAGATATAATCATACCGGAGCATATCATATCAAATACTAAACTCTTCCAATCCATAGCACACAAGAACATCTCTTTGCAACACCAAAACACATGAATATGTTGACATCAATGAAAAAAACATATCCTAGTAGTAGCAATATCCAACAATCTCCCCCTTTGGGATTTATGGAAACATATGAATGTGAAAAATAGTGAATTTAAAGGAATGAATCAACACCAACAATCTCCAACAAACTCCCCTAAGATCATGTACACAAAGCTCCAAAGATAAGGCAATTTTTACATGCTTCTCTCTCCATTTGACACCAATGCCAAAGATAGAATACAAATCATGCTCTCTCCCAAAAACAAATAATCTCTTCCTCTAAGAAGGAAAACTTATCCTCTTTAGGATAGACTTACAACTTATCATCTAAACCACACACTAACTACTCTAGCTAAGTAGCAACACCCACTCATCAACCCAGATTAAAAGATAAGGCCTTGAAATCCACTGGACTGATGAAACTTAGTGCATATAGTTCTCATCAGGAGGGGCGAAGACCTTTAACTTGTCTCTCAAATAGACAAATGTATCTACAAGAAAAGGTTTAGTGAAAATATCTACAATCTGATCCTTTGTAGATACATATTCCAATTTGACTTCTTCATCACTGAATTTCTCCCTCAGGAAATGATACTTAATTGACACATGCTTTGTTTTAGAATGTAGTACTAGATTCTTGGAAATATTAATAACACTTGAATTATCATAGTAAATAAGAGTAGACTCATCATAAATCACTCTAATTTTCTTCAACATTTGCTTCATCCAAACTACTTGAGTACAGTTGCTAGCAGCAGCAATATATTTAGCTTCAACAGTAAATGGAGATACAACATCTTTCTTTTTATTGGACCATGAAATCAACTTCTATCCTAAAAAGAAAGCTCCACCAATAATTCTCTTCTAGTCATCAACATCACCTGCCCAATTAGCATCAGTATAGGCACATAGAAGGAAATCATCATTCTTCAGATACCATAACCCATAGTCAACAATCCCATTTAGGTATCTGAAAAAACTCTTCATGAAAGTAACATGAGTCTCTTTAAGGTTAGATTGAAATCTAACACATAGACAAACATCGTGCATAATGTTTGGTCTAGTCTGAGTTAAGTACAACAATCCAACAACCATAGATCTATACAAATTTTGATTCTTTCTGATGTTCATCATTCTTAAATAATTTGAATCCAGTCAATAGAGGATTTCCAAGAGATTTAGCATCATCCAATCCAAACTTCTTCAATAATTCTTTCACATACATAGACTGAGAAATGAAATACCTTTGTCAATCTGTGTAATCTGCAATCCTAAAAAGAATTTCATCTCACCTATCATTGACATCTCAAATTGCATTTGCATATCATCAATAAATTTCGTTCAAATCATCGTCTCCTCCAAAAAAGGTATCATCAACAAAGACTTCAACAATCAAAATATTATCATTTTCAACCTTAAAGTATAAATTACTATTAGCTATACCTTTACAAAATCCTAACTTCAACAATACTTATCCAATCTAGTATACTAGGCTCTAGGGGCTTGGTTAAGTCCATACAACACTTTCTTCAATTTGCATAGCATATCTCCTTCATCTAATAAAAAAAATCCATCATGTTGTGCAATATAGACTTCCTCTTCTAAATCACCATTCAGAATGGCTAAATTGACATCCATCTGATACACCTTGAAATTCTTGTAAGTAGCATATGCAAACAACAATCTAACAGCTTCAATTCTAGCTACCAGAGCAAAATTCTCATCATAATCAATTCTTTAGGTCCTAGAAAAAGCTATAAAGTGTTATTTTTGTCAATCTGATTCAACTCTTCTTCCATTGCTTTTATCCATTCTCATCCTTACATGCTTCTGCAACATCTTTAGGCTTAATCTTGGAAATCAAACGTATCTCTTTAAAAAAAATCCTTGTTCTAGTCATCACACCTTTATTCTTTTCACCAATAATCTAATTTTCTAAATGATTTAGTCTTACATACCTTGGAGTCTTCTAACTATTTGGATTCTCAAGTTCTTGAATTTCTTCATTGGCAACAACAATATCAGATTACCTGTCTCTACCAGATCATTTTGCTTCAAGATCCCAGTCTGAATAGGCTTTGAAATAGCATCTTCATCATCAAATTCATATATGCATGATCTAATCTTCTTTTCAAGATATTCATCAACTCTCACATTTTCTCTCTCTATTATCTTTCTCAGTCTCTTATTTTAACACTAGTAGGCCTTCTTCTTAGTAGAATATCCTAGGAAGATTCCTTCATCACATTTTGCATCAAACTTTCCTATATTCTGATCTCTCTTGATATAACATTTACATCCAAAACCTCTAAAATATCTAATTGTAGCAACATGACCAAGCCATAACTCATAAGGAGACTTATCAGATTCACCTTTTATATGCATCTAGTTGAATGTGTAAATATCAATGCTAACAACTTCTCTCCAAAAGGTCTGCGCAACATTTCCTTCAATCAACATAGTCCAGGTGTCATCCAAAATGGTTTTGTTCTTTCTTTCAACGATTCCATTTTAGTGAGGGGGTCTAGGAGCACATAATTGTCTTCTAATTCTATTTGTTTCAAAGAATGTATCAAACTCTCCTAATGCAAATTATCCCCCTCTATCAGATCTTAGGCACTTCAACTTCAATCTAGTTCTAGTCTCCACTCTAGCTTTGAACATCTTAAATTTATCTAACAGTTCTGATTTTTCCCTTAGAAAGGTAATCCACATCATCCTAGAATAATCATCAATCAACAACATAAAATATCTGTCACCCTGCATGCTTCTCACAATAGTAGGACCACATAAGTCAGTATGCACTAGATCTAACAATCCACTAAATAAATACAACTTACTCTTGAATGTAGTTCTTGTTTGCTTTCCTAACTAACATTCCTTACATACTAGATTAGATGGCTTCACAATTTTAGGAAAATCTCTAACAGCTTTAGTAGAACTTATCCTTATTATCCAATCAGAATTAACATGACACATCCTTCTATGCCACAACCAACTTTCATCAATCTGAGCAATCAAACAACTTTTCTCACTAGCATTCAACTGAAAGATATTACCTATAGTTTTAGTTCCTGATGCAATCTCTATACCAAAGGCATTTAAGATCTTGCATTTACAATTCTTGAATTGCAAGTCATATCCTTTGTCAACCATCTATCCAACACTCAAAATATTGTGCTTCAATATTTCAACATACAAGACATTATCAGTATTATTCTTACCATTGAATGATATAGAACCTCTACCATGAATTACACAAGCTTTATCATCTCCAAATCTCACTATACCACCATCATACCTTTCCATACTCACAAATTTACTTTTATCACTTGTCATATGATGTGAACAACCATTGTCAATTATCCATTCATCTTTCTCTTCAATCTTAGCAACCAAATCTTTCTCCTCGATAATGCAACTTGTAGAATTCACTACTACTAGATCAACTTCCTTGATAACAATAAATACAAACCCATCTTCCAAATTGCCATTCTCTGATTCTTCATCTATCACACCTTCATCATCAGCATAATAAAACCTCTTTTGGTATTTGAATTTCTAGTTAGGCTTATAGGGCTTATCATGCTTCTCATATCTATCATACTTATCAGATCTATCATGCCTTCCAAATTTATCGTGCTTATCATATATAGACATTCTCTTAGGCCACCTAGAAGCAAAATGTCATACCTTATTACAAGAGAAATATTTCAAAGGTAACTTTCCATCATACTTATCAGCTCCCTTAGGCAATCTCTGAGCAATAATGGCTTCAAGCTCATACAATTCTCTTTCTTTCTCTTCCATCTCTCTCTCTCTCTCTCTTCTCTCTTTCATATCTAGATACCCAACATGAACTTTCTCCTGGATCATACTTCTGCTTCCTACATATAGAAGCTCTGAAAGTAGTCTCAAATTTACCATGTGATTCTCCAAATTCACTCAACTCAAATGCATCAAGCTTTCCAACCAACATGTCTCTGGTCATAGTAGTTACACTCCAGATTTCATCAATGGTAGCTACTTTATGCTTGTAAGTAGAAGGCAATGACCTCAGCACCTTAGCAACAAGCTCATCTTCTTCAAGAGTTCCAATGCCACATCTAATGTTCATGACAAGATAATTCACCTTAGTCATAAAGGATGTTATATTTTTATCTTCTCCCATCTTCAATACTTCATACTTTCCTTTCAAACTTTACAACTTAGCTAGTTTGACTTGCACATCTCCTTCATAGAAGGTCTCTAGCTTCTTCTAAATCTCATGTGCAGTCTTCAAACCCATAACATTTATCATCTCCGAATCAGTCAAGGCACTCAACAACGCTTCCTTATCTCTTGTGTTATGTTCGATATCCTTGATCTCAACAATAGTAAGCGGTCCACTGTGACGAACATTGTAGACATTCTTTGTAATCTTCCAATACTCATCTCCAAGACACTTTAGGTGAACTTCCATTTGGTCCTTCCATACAATATAGTTCTTCCATCAAATCTCAGACTCTCGTTGAACAAATAAGTTTCCATCCTGGATCTCCTCAAGTGGTCAAGCTTCTTTTGGAGGATCTAGCTCTAATACCAATTGTTGGCAACAACAATGAAGAAAAACAGAGAGGGGGGCAGGAATTAGTTTTGACCAAATCAATCAAACTAAGCACAATCTCATATTTCAATCAACTACAGTAAGAATAAAGATAAATAAAATAACACCAACACACATGACACCAAGATTTTAACATGGAAAACTAGGTTAATGGAAAAAACACCATGAGAACCTACCCACAATAAGATGGTACTCTACAGTAGTATGTGTAAATATTACAATGGGGAATGCACATGCATTCAAGCACACTTCCTAGAGCTCACTGCTCAAACTATAATGACCCAAAAGGCTCCAACCCTCAGGGAAGGTTCACTACCTTACAATAATGTTTAGGCTACAATCCAGATTATATGAACTGCAAAGATAGCATCTGATAATGCCTAATAATATTTCTGATAAAGCTCATTTGTCTACCCTACAATAATCTCTTTTGAATACACCATATTGAAATATGAATTATCTTATGTGCATATACAACACTCTCTGATAATGCAGACGCACCATAGACACCCAAATTACATGAATATAACACCTATTTATACAATTCATCAACCTTGACTACAAGGTTAGCCAAACCCTCAATCCTTAATTATAAAAATACATCACACGATACATAAATCAACCATCAAACCAATAAAATGCTATAGATAACATAGCATGGACCTAAATCAAATCTCCAAACATGCATCATCACCAAAAATCTCACCAAGATCAACTGTAACATGCTACACCACCAAAAATACTGCATAACATGAAGAATATTACGTGATCAACAAAATCACCAATACCAGGCACAAGGATCAATGTGAAACAACAAAACAAATAGGATATGATTAGGAAACACCAATAAGCACATTAGAACCATCGGCAATAGCTGCACCAACACCACTTATTCAAATTTTTATTGATCAACACACTTACACTCAAGAACACCTTAACAATAGCAATTTAGAGTAGAAAGATAGCTTGCGGACCACCAAATCACAAACCATCAAAATTATAGATACACATGAACATCCAAATTTTTTTCCCAAATCCACAACCAAAGATATAATCATACAGGAGCACATTGGATCAAATACCAAATTCTGCCAATCTACAAAACATAGGAACAACTCTCTACAACACCAAAACATAGGAATATGTTGACATCAATGAAAAATACATATCCTAGGAGAAACAATATCCAACACTAGGTCAACAAGTGGTGTCTAAAACAAAAAATTTCCATGTACTTGAATGTTGCATACAAAACTTTCTAAAACATTAACACCTATTTCTCCATAATGGTAACTTTCTATATACAACAACACCCATTATATAGAAAGTAACCAAATTCACATTTGGGCATCTACCATGCATAAATTTACCTTGTAAAATGATCTCATCATTAACATAAACTATCAAACATTAACTCCTATTGACCATCAAGTCTCGACTTATCTTTTTTCATATATTGACAAGAGTTATCTCAACAAACATGGACACTTGGAACCCAAGTCCTCCTTCGATAAGTTTATACGAACTCCTCTCTCCAAGTGAGTTCCCAAGTGACAAGTACCTCAATTTCATGATCTACACTCCACATGTAGTAATCCAACAATCAATCAAATCCCACGAAGTGGCATAGAATCTTAAAAACTGAACTCATAATATATAAGAATAAAATATGCAACATGGGTTCAAATAAATTAATTAAATAATTCTAGGGCTCACAAAGGATGAGACATATCTCAAAATTGAGACACCTTAATCCCAATAGAATATTCTTAGATAGGGATATGCTTATTAAGCTAGCTATGTCTAAGGCCTCTGAGAGGGTTAGATGGTTCTTTTTAACAAATATTCTTTCAACCTTTGGATTTTGGTTTCATTGGATTAATTGGGCTATGAGTTGTATGAAATCGTCTTTTTTCTCTATTTGTATTACTAGTATTCCTTGTTCTCTCTTTGTACCTAGTTGCAAGAATTTTCAGGGTGATCTTTTATCCCTTTATCTTTTCATTATGATGGTTGAAGGTTCAATAATGTTTCTCAATCATCAAAAGGCTAATGGTTTTCTTCAATGTGGAAGGGTGCCTAAGGACTCTGATTCTATTTACCATCTTGAATTTATTGATGATGCTTCTTTGTTTGGTTTGCTAGAGTTTAAGGAGTCATTCTTTTTTGGAAAATTTTAAATATGTATATGAAAGTTTTAGGTTAAAGAAAAATGATGAAAATAAGTCAAAAATAAATTTCTTCAATTTTCTTGTTTTAATTCAACTAAGGATTATTTTTGTCCTCCATTTCAATTGTCTTTATTAGTCAAATTTATTGAAGAAAGCTTATTGATCATTTTATGATGAAGGTTAACCACTAGAATTTTTTCTTAGTTATCTTTTGTTCATCAAATTGTGCTTTTGAAATCTGTTTTTCAATCCCTTCGTATTTATAAGTTTATTATACTTCACACCCACAAGATTTTCCTAAATGCTCGATTCTCTCTTGAAAAAAATTTAATGAGCAAAGAATTTAGATATTAAGAAAAGGAATCTTGCTAGTTGTGAACAATTTTGTGAATGCCAGTAGTGTGATGGTCTTGGCCTTAAGAAAATTGAAATGAATAGTCAAGATTCAGCCTCTAAACATTGTTGGTTCTCTGGAGGCTTCAAGATTTGACATAATTTTTGTGATATGCAATACTACCAAAGAGGTCCTCCCCTTGTTAAGTGACATTTTTTTTTGGTTTTTAGTTTCTAGTGATGAAGCTCTCTTTTGATTAGATTTTGGGGATCTTCATCCTTCTTATTTGAGATTGCATTGGAGGTTGCTAGGAAACTATACAAGGAATCAATTGCAATGCTAAAGTCAAATCCACAGAAAATACTTTCCTAAAACATATGACTACTTAATCTAACATACTCCCCGTGGGCCCACATGATTACTCTAAAAAAAATCAGATTTGTAGCATGTTTTTTACTTTAGAACCTTAAAATTTTTTGATAGTTTATCAACTCTGTGTAAAGAGTGCTTCTTGTTCTTGATATATTGATAAATAAACTCTTGTATATGTTTCACAACCTAGAGATTTTAAAATGTCCAATAAAGAAAGTTATGTTCATAGATTGGGTAAAGCTTTGTGTAATCTTATGCAAGCTGTAAGAGATTGATATTGAAGGATAGGCTCACACCTAAACAATTTTTTCTTACGGTTAATTGAAATCTAAAGATATACAATTTAGTATAAGTAATTGAATAGACGTTGTGTGGTCTTATATTAATACTTGGATTATATAATAGGTACATTTGTCTAATAAATTTGTATATTTTTTTATTATACATTTTTAATATGAAAACTCTAAATATTTATATTAGATGATTGATTAAGGATGTTATATTATAATTTCATATGTTTGATAATATTAATTAAACTAGGAATAATAAAAATAATTGTGTAGTGTTTCAAGTAGATATGACTGTTAAAAATAAAATGATATTTTTAGGATAATTATAATCTTTTTAATATATATATAAATGAATAAGGATAGAATATTCATCTCTTAGAAAAAAATATACTTAAGATATCCTACAAAAGAAAATGATTAGAATAGGATAATAAATTGCAACAATCATATAAGTTGGATTTAAACTATCAAACTTAGATATGTCAAATCTAGTGGACTATAATCTCTCTATATTTAGTGTATTGGAAATTTGATCTGTTTAATGACTAGATGGAAATATGTAATATACAAAGTGACCTTTGTATTTATGTTCTTGTCAAAACCTAAGAGAATTAGGGTGTAGCCAAGAGGTTTCTAAAATACGTTACAAGGAAATTAAGTCATGGTCTCAAAATAGATTATTTAGAGGATAATAGTTTGATTTCCCATATAAATTAGGGTTAATTAGGTTTCATAGATGACCAAAATATTAGTTTAGTAATAATTGTTTTCTCAGTTTTATAGTATTATCTTGAATTTTGAATTTTTTTTTATAATGATTAGTTTTTATAGAAAAATACAAATATAAATTAGCACAAAATTAATAGCCTGCCAAATATTGTGGTTGAAAGACTTTTCAAGGACTTGTTATAAATATAAAATGAACCTTTTCTATTGTAATGTCAAAAAAAGACTTATCTATGTATAATATATAACCTATTGTATTAAAAAAACCTAACATGTTGAGATTCAATATCGCTACGTCAAAAAATTAGTTAAATACCAATTGATCAAGAATATGTGCTACAATACAAAGGATAAAATAATAGATATCTTCCTAAAGCATCTAGGTTATGAAAGGTTTCAAATGCTCATAGATATAATTCAAGTTCCCTCTAATGGTCATTAAGGTGTAGAATGATAACTATAATGCCCATTTAGATTATTGCATCAATTATCTTTCTTAAACTTATTATTTATCTTCATATATGTAATAAATAATATAGTTTTTATATTGATGAATATGGTTACATGCTATAATTCTCATGTGTAATTTTTTATTCTATATATTATATCCATTTAATTTTCTACTATAAAGGTAATTAGTTTTTTTTGGATATTTATTTATTTTATCATTAGTAGATCAACATTACTAGCCTATTTTCTTTCATGATATTTTTCCAAAATAGTGGTGAATCTCAATAGCTTGGAATCACTAAAGTTTCATTTATTATAGAAATAATGACACCCATGTTGTCAAAAGACATAAATAGAGATTTTTATATCATTCGTTGCTATAGTTACTCAAGGACTCAACCTTTAAAAATCACCTCTAAAAACCAAAATATCTTCTTAGAGTAGAGAAAATCAAAAGCATAGATTTGCTAGTTTTTATCTAAGTATATTAGATAAAATATTAGTAATTATGTGCATATGCAATAGCCAAAATATAACTATGAAACTTTTTTTATATAGTTAGGTTTGAGATACAGCCCACTAACTAGGTTAATGCCAACTATCTTAGTCCTATTTCATATTACAACTAGGGGATGGGATCACATGCCTACAAGAAAGCAATAGAAATATTTTTAACTCACTAAGTAAACCTAGGATGTGAATATTTACAAAAAATTATTAAATAGGAACCACTAAGATAATGTACCATGTTCACACTATGAAGGGGGGAAACTAAATATGAAATTTCCCTTTTCACAACAACACTTTTATCAAGTGAATCTTAGGTAGAATGATTAAAATATGTTTATAGATAATCAAAATGAAAATGACACATTTGGAAAATAAAATCCAACCCATAGGAGAATAACAAAGATAATATATTGTCCCCTCAATGCAAGATTCTTGAAACTAGACGTAGACATTTATCCATGATTTTTACTCGGTGTTTATTGCATTAGGAAGAAACAAGACCAATGGTGTATGAATAATGTCTTCCTATTCGCAAGGGTATATGAAGAAAGTAAAATTAAGATATGTAAATAATCTAAAATAAAATATCCTATATCATTCATAAGGGTGGATCCAAGAATAAACCAATATTCTACTCCAATTCAATCAAGAACAATCTAGAAGCAAAAAGATGCAAGATTTAAATATCAAGCATGTACATCCTATATCATTCATAAGGGTGGATTCAAGAAGAAACCCTTATTCTACTCCAATTCAATCAAGAACAATCTAGAAGAAAAAAGCTACAAGATTTAACTTTCAAGCATGTTTTCATGTTTTTCATTTATGTCTATCGTGTTATTTCATTAACGGTTGGAGGAATTCCATAAAGAGAATTGAATCATGATCTTTATGTGAAAGTCCATGAAAGGGTTTGATATCTAAGGTACAATCATTTCATTTAAGCATCTTATTACTATTTTTCCTTTGTGCTCCTTAGAGCCCACACTTTCTTTCATAATCTTATTTATTGTGGAGGTGGTTAGAGCAACATGAGGTTTGACTTAGGAAAGACCCTATACAATACAAAAACCATGTTTTCTAGTTTTATGTGTGTGTAAGTTTAGATTTGACTATATCAAAGTTATAAATAAACAAAGTATACAATAACAATTTTTTTAAAATTAGTCATGCAAAAATTATTAAAAAAATTTCTCAAAAAAATATCAAGAATGATACATGAAAATAAAGTTTTTAGATCTACTATGCTTAATAGTAGGGTCAAAATTGACCTAAAATGCTCCAAAATTAAAATGCAATGCAAAGCTACAAAGAAAAAGTTTCAAATATAATTTTTTTTATTACCAAGCTTTCTAATTATCTAGGTCTTCTTCTGGTGCAAAAGAAGAGTATATTGAACTTTCTACAATCCACTAATATTTGCAACCTTGCAATATCTCATGCTCACATTCATTTTCACATATAAAAAGGCAATTTGCATATGAAAATCTCTAATACCATGTTAGAGGTGATGAAGGAATCAAGCTCCAGTATATCCTACAAAAACTCTAATATCCTTCTATAGAGATAAAAATTAATAGCATAAATTTAAAAAAATAGAAGCAAATATATTAGATAAAATGTGATTGATGATGTGCATATGAAATGGAAAAAAAATGTACATATTATACATTTTTATATAGTTAAGGCAGATAACAAATAAGAAAAACTAAGATAACAAAAAATCTCTTAGTCCTATATCATGTGACAACTAGAGGATGATGTCCTACAAAACATGAATCTAGATATGAAATACCATTGTTCACACCAACATGTTCCAACCTTGGAATATGTAACTCCCCATTATTCCCAAACATAATTTCTCCAAACTAAAGGTAAATTAGATCAATTTTTTTCTCATTTTGGAACAACAATTTTTAAACACTACCATTGTTCCCTTATTTTCATACTCAAGAAAGATTTTCAAATATTCAAAATTAGTAATTTTTTTACTGATTATGTTTTAAAGTGTAATATATTTCCCATGTTTAGTATTGATAATATTGATTTGCATCAAGATATCTCTTCATAATTTTTATTTATTTATTGAACTCATAATATACTAATTCATTTGGAATTATAGACATAACCCTTAATATTATATAAAATATCATAAAACATGTCTTTGAAATTTAAATTGGGATTCATGATCTATTTCTTGATTAATCATATTCTAAAATAAATACAATGTGATTAGGTTAAGAAGATAATTTCAATTTTATCTCTCAAAAAGAATAGATATAAGATCCTTTCAAATGTTAATAGAAATTTTAGGTATCTCCATATATATTAATACTTAATCAATTATGTTCTAGAATATTAATTTTGTCAATAGATTATGTAGGTCATCTTGGGCAAGGTTTTGATAATAACTCTTTTGAAATGCTATTTAATAATTAAGAAAAAAAAACCTTGAAATATCTAAAAAAATAGTATAAACTAACAAACTAGATCATTGATAATTATGCTAACATTCAAAGGGAGAGTAGTCTTGGATATGGTGGAGGGAGTTCAAAATTTGAATTTTTAGTAGGTGGTAAATTATAGTGAAGGTGGAAATCATGGAGGAAGCATGAGGAACATCTTGGGGGAAGAGGATGATGATGGAAAGGCTGATGGGAGTGGTAGGGATTCTTGGGATGGCAATACTCAATGCATTCCAACATGCCACAATGATGCTTTGTCTGACAGTTTTAGCAATGCACATGGTTCTGAGGATCCTAGTGACCCTACCAGGTGCCAAACTTCTTCTTCGTCTATTTTTTATTGCAATAAGAAATGGACAACCTTATTTGGTTCATGCCTGAAAGGTAAGTCATTTTCCCCTATTTCTCATAGAACTGACCTCATTTTTGGTATTTTCTCCATATCCATTTCGGATTGCATTGTGGATAAAAATCTAGCCACTATGGATTCTATTTTGGTGGGAAAATTTGTGGGGCTAGGTCCCAATATTGAATCTATTAGTTCATGGGTTGCTCACAAATGGAGAGGAAAAGGTCTCACTGAGGTTATTGTGATGGGAAATGGTTTTTTCTCCTTTTCCTTTACCTATGATGAAGATTTAATATCAGTGTTAGCTGGAGGATCGTGGCTACTAGAGAAATCCTCCTTGGCTCTAAAGAAATGGGAACTCTGACTCAACCCAAAGGATTGGCAATGCAATGAATCACCTATCTAGGTTTGTTTTCTAGGTCTCCCATTGGAATACTGGGATGAGCAAATATTTTGCTGGTTGGCTGTTTGTTTTGGTGAGTTTCTCTTAGTGGACCCAATGACTGCGGCTAAAAGAATATTAGGCTATGCTCACAATTATGTGAATATTAAGCAATCATCAGACCTCCCCCAGGAAGTCACTTTCAACTCAAAGGTTAGGAAATGGATTCAAAAGGTGGAATATGAATCAACTCATTTTTCTTGTTTTCATTGTAAGAAGTGATGAGCTTAAAATATGCTCATAATTTGGATGTTATGATAAACTTTTAAATGCCTTTACTTTTGTTATTTCATGGATGTTCCGACTTTGTTGAAACCTTTTTGGGATATCTTGTAGCAAGATACTTTTATATTCCTGCAGCTCATTGTGTTGACTTGATTGCATTTATTACCCCGTTGACTCCCTAAAATGACTGGTATATCGTATACAGTTTTTGAATGATGAAGTAGATTTAAAAATGTGTGATTAATGAATAGATATCGTGTATGTGCCATACACTTTTTCTGTTGCTTGTTACCTTTTGTTTCGCATGTTGTTGAAGATCAATCAAGTCAAGCGTAGCCGATCTCGGCCTTGCAGTAAAGTCCATTTCCTGCATGACTTTGACGAAGCTCCGGCGAAGACTCTTTGACTGAAACCATGGGAAAGAATTTTAATGACAAAGAGTGGAGCGCTAGATTCTCTCTGGATTGGGTTGCACGCATAAATTCATTTATGAAGTTTGTTCCTTGATTCGAGGATATGTTTTACTTCCACGTCTTTCTTTGATGGGGTTAGTTAGTTAGTTGCTCTCCTATTTTTAAATAAAGCTTCTCCTCCTGCACGAGAGAGAGAGAGAGAGAATAGAATAGAATCAGAGTAGTAGATGTCATGTAAGAATCAATATATGATAGTGAAAGACAGAATCTATTTAACCAAAGATAGAGTTTGTTGTTAGTTTCCATATCAACAAAACAATGTATATCATTCTGTTTTTATGAATAAAGTTCAATGAAGTTTTGAGTTTAGCATCTGTGTAATCACGAGATGCTTGCTAAGGGGGCCCACTTAGTAGGTATCTGTAGCTAGTTAGTTAGTTGTTCTTTCCTATTAAGCTTCAGTTTGCTTTCATCTTTAAAGTTTTTATACAAACTCAGCCTTACATTGCTCCTGTAGCACAAGGAATCCATCACTGTGCCTGTTCCTGCAACATAGGGCTAGTTCATAGTTTGTGTTTCAGTTGTAGTTATCATGGTTTCTGTTTTAATCAAATCATAGTTGAGTTAAAGAGCTTTGCATTACCTTCCTGTAGCGTAGGTAGAATTTCTTTCCAGTATGTATTTCCGCTAAGATTTGACCAAAATGAGTTCCTAATGCATATATTTTGCTGCGCCATTTAAAGTATATGTCCCCTGGTTTGACAAGTAAATGAACGTCTACAGAGAGAGATATTGGTCACCTGTTGGAATGCCCAATTCCCAGGAAAGGTTTTACTATGATTTTCATATGCTTTTGTGGGCGCGACCATCATTTTTGGCACCGTTGCCGGGGATGGCATCTAGCTAGGAGTTTATCAGAAGTCATTTTTGGCATTAGTTTAGTTTGTTAGTAAAATTTTCTAGATCCTTCAAGCCACTATTCATTATATTGCATGCATAGAAAAAGAAGAGACGCCCTAGGAAGGTTCCTCCCTGTAAATCTATTTATTAAACTACCATTTGACCCAGCTGACAATGAACTTGAGGAAAATCCATTCGCTTTGTTATTCCAGCAACCAAACATGGCAAATAATCCACCTAATAATCCACCTCCTGCATTTGAGTTTCCCATTGTTCCCTAGGGAGATACTAACAATCTTAAAAACATTCCCTCTTCTTTGCTTCCAAAGTTTTATGGCCTGGTCACAGAGGACCCAGAAACCTTTCTGTTTGAATTTGATGTCCTCTGTCGTAGTTATGACTACAACACAGACGCTCATAAACTGAAGTTATTTCCTTCCACCTTGAAGGAAGGAGCTCTCAGATGGTTCATGAGTCTAGGAAGAGGTGTAGTCAATAGTTGGGAGGTCATGCAGACGAAATTCCTTGAAAAGTATAAGGAATATTGTAAGAGCGCTAGCAAAGGTGATGACATATTCTGAATTCAGCAGAAGGACGATGAAAGTTTGGAAGATTATATTTCCAGATTCTTGTTTTCACTACAGAGGAACTCAAACCATACTCTGAACGAGGACTCTCAGAAACTACTATTTCTAAAGGGAATCAGTGATGCTTGTATAGATGCCCTGGACCTGATAGGAGGAGGTGATATAACCCAGGTGCCTTGGGATGATATAAAGAAAATATGTCTTAACTACTCTCGAGCAATAGTTAAGAAAGGTCAAGGTCATCATGCTATAATAGGGAAGTCTTCTTCTGGTGGAGTCTCCCGAATGGAGATAACAAATTTGCTATCTGAGTTCAAGCAGGACATCATTAATAATATTGCTACGCAACTGGATACTATGCAAGCTTGAAAGAAACATGAGGAGGCTGATGCAGTTTTGGTCGAGTTCTGTCCATACTGCAGACAAAAGAAGCGTGACTGCAGATGCAAGATGGTGGCTAATTTGGAAGCCAAACAACTACCTACTGACTTCAAGCCAGTAGAAGGAGTTGATGATCACGTGTTCTTTGTTGCACAAAGGAGACCATCGGCCCAAAGACAAGGTATTCCTCAAGACCCTTTAACTTTTGGTAATTCTTATTCTGGATACAATAATCAATTGCAACATGCATATGGACCACCACCATCCTAGAATCCACCTCAACCAAATTGGCCTAATTATCAGAACCAGCAATGGCAATCCCCTCAAGGAGGATGGCAGCAGCCACAGGGGCAATGGACCCCACCTTCAGGAAATTGGTAGCAAAATTCTCAATGGTGAGGCCCTTAGCAATGGTAAAACCAGTCCTCTGGATTCCTGCAGCTTCCACAACCACAACCACAAGCCCTTATGTTGCCTCCTGCAGTAACTGCCACAAATCTTGGACCTCTAAAACAAATGCCTATGTCTGCCCAGCCATTGCCCAATCCCAATAATAAGCCTCAACAGCCTGTGTATCTTGCCGAAGCCAACCAATATCAAGCTTATGCCTTAAACATTAATGACATCCATTTGAGGTCTAGAACTACTTTACCTACTCCAAAACTGCCTCTAATTACTGAAATATCAGATCCTCCCCATGAAGAACCTACTGCACCTGTTGTTCCTACTGAGCACATACCCATAACAGATACTGTTTCTAAAGAGCCTGTTCTGCAAAATCAAGATAACCCACCTTTTCCTCAGAGGTTGCAAAGTACTACATATAAACCCATGGAACAACCCACTTTTAACATTATGGATCAGCTCAAAAATGTGCAGATTCAGATTCCTTTATTTCAGGCTATTAAACATATTCCTATTTTTGGAAAAGCTATTAAAGAAGCCTGTTTGAAGAAGCCTGGACGAAAGAAAAAGGACCCTCAAACAATTCATGTATTAGGAGAATTGGCTAATATAATTTTGGGAAATGTAGTTATTCCAAAGTATATTGACCCTGGAAGTCCTGTAGTGCAGATAAACGTAAATGGCCAAGTTGTAAAAAATGTTTTGATTGATTTAGGTGCTGCCATTAATGTCATGACAAAGCATACTATGGACTCCCTGAACATTTCAAACATTAGGTCTACACCCACAGTTCTGCAGCTTGCAGACAACTCCACAATTAAACCTGATGGGATAGTAGAAGATGTAATTGTCATTCTTGAATCTTGGGAGTATCCTGCTGATTTCACAATATTATCAGTTAAGGCAACTTTAGGAGGGTATCCAGTTATTCTTGGTAGACCCTGGTTAACAACTGCTGATGCTTTTATAGGATGTCGTTCTGGAGATATGACCATTTCTGATGGGCAGTCCACAAAGAAATTGGCTCTGTATCCGCCTACTAGACCTCAGCCAGATTTGTCACAACCTGTTTGGCCAGATGTCGGGAAGGAAATTGATGAAGCCAATTCTTTGGCTCAATTAATGATGATTAAAAATGACCCATTCTCACAACTTCAAAGTGAAGATGCCTTATTGTTTCAAATTCTACAGAACAACTCTGATAAAGGTAGTTCATCTGGTCCAAATGATACTCATTTACAATGTTTCCTGCAGCAACCAGATTCTGAAAGTTCACTGCCTAAACTTCCAGCGATTTTTCATAATCTGCTTCCACAAGAGGTACAAACATTACCTGTAGACTCTATGAGTAATCTCATGGAGCGGATAGAATTGTCTCAAGGTCATTCTTTGAATATCAATAACAAACTGTCACAATCTCAATAGGCTGACCTATTAAAAATGCTACAAGAACAACATAAAGCTTTTTTATGGGAATATGGGGACATGCAAGGAATAGATCCTCGAGTTTGTACTCATAGGATATATATCAAAGAAGACTGTTCACCAATTAGACAACCTCAAAGAAGAGTAAATCCAGCACTTAGGGAAATAGTTAAAAGTGAGCTTCAAAAGTTGCTTGATGTTGGTTTTATTTATCCAATCTCTGACAGTCAATGGGTTTCTCCCTTAGTCATTGTTCCCAAGAAAGGTGGAAAATGGAGAGTATGTGTAGATTACAGAGAATTGAATAGTGCCACTAAAAAAGATCACTTTCCACTACCTTTTGTAGACCAAGTACTAGACTCACTGTCTAGCAAAAGATATTTTTCCTTTTTGGATGGTTACAGTGGGTACAATCAGATAAAAATCGCCCCTGAAGATCAAGATAAGACCACTTTTACGTGTCCATGGGGAATATTTTCTTATTCAGTCTTGCCTTTTGGCCTATGCAATGCGCCAACAACATTTCAAAGAGCAGTAATTAGTATCTTTGCTGATATATCTCATGAATGTATGGAAATTTACATGGATGATTTCACTGCCTATGGAGTAACATTTGAAGAAGCACTGGTAAATTTAGAAAAGGTATTGAAAAGGTGTAGAGAGCAAAATTTGTCTCTAAACAATGAGAAGTGTTTTCTAATGATGGAAGAAGGTATTGTTCTAGGTCATCATGTTTCAAAGAATGGAATTCAGGTCAACCCTGCTAAAATTGAAGTAATTCAGAATTTACAAACTCTTGCAAAACAGAAAGATGTCAGAAGTTTTCTTGGTCATGCAGGGTATTATAGAAGGTTTATAAAAGACTTCAGTAAAATTGCCAGTCCACTTTATGCTTTGTTAACAAAGGATTCCCAATTTGAGTGGACAGAGGCCTGTGAAAAATCCTTCCTTCAATTAAAGGACTTACTTACTAAAGCCCCTGTTCTTCAAGGTCCAAAATGGAATTTTCCATTTCACATACATGCTGATGCTTCTGACTTTGGCATAGGAGCAGTTCTGAATCAAAAAGAAAATTCAGTTGAACATGCTATTTACTTTATCAGCAAGAACCTTCAAGGTCCTGAGCTCAACTATACTATCACAGAAAAGGAGTTGCTTGCAGTAGTATATGCTTTGAATAAATTTAGACATTATGTCACAGGTTATCAAATATTCATCCATACTAACCATGCAGCAATCAAGTATCTGATGAACAAACTTGCCATTTTTGGTAGGTTGGGACGTTGGCTCCTATTGTTACAAGAATTTGACATTTCCATAATTGACAAACTAGGGAGAGCTAATGTTGTAGCTGACTTTTTATCAAGACTTCAATCAGCTGCACCTGTTGAACATGAGATCATTGATGATAGGTTCTCAGATGAAAACTTGTTTTCCATCACTGCACATATACCCTAGTATGCAGACATTGCCAATTACCTAGCAGCAAACAGAATACCAGACTACTTTTCTCCAAAAGAAAAGAAATTGTTAATAGAGAAAAGTTTTAACTTTTTCTAGATTGCAAATAGTTTGTTTTATACTGGACCTGATCAAGTAATGTGAAGATGTGGAAGAGAAGATGAAACTTATGACATATTGCATGCTCGCCATGATGAACCATGTGGAGGACATTTTGCAGCAAAAAGAACATCAATGAAAGTTCTTACAACAGGGTACTACTAGCCAACATTACATAAGGATGTTGTGGCCTATACAAGAAAATGTGACAAATGTCAGCGTATGGGAAGACCAACTAAGTCCGATGAAATGCCACTATATCCGCAGATATTAGTCACCCCTTTTGATAAATGGGGGATGGATTTTGTAGGGCCAATCGATCCACCATCAAATGGAAAGTCATACATTCTAGTTTGCATGGACTCTGTAGCAAAATGGGTCGAGGTAACAGCTATGACTCATGCCCGAGATAACAAAGTTGCTGAGTTTCTATATGAACAAATTTTTACAAGATTTGGGGTTCCCAGAGAGCTTGTAACCGATCAAGGAGCTCAGTTTACGTCTAATCTGATCACTGCACTAATGAATGACTATAAAATCAAACATAAGAAGTCCAACCCTTATCACCTTCAAGCCAATGGTCAGGCAGAGGTAACAAATAGAGAAATTGAAGTGATCCTCACAAAGACAGTGCAGATCCATAGAAAAGATTGGAGCAATAGACTTCTTGAAGCATTTTGGGCTTATAGAACTACATGGAAAACAACAACTGGGTTTACACCTTTTGTGCTGCTTTATGGGAAAACAGCCATGTTACCCATAGAATTTGAACACAAAACTTTGAGGACGCCTCTTGAACTCAATATAGACATATCTGAAGCATAGAAGGACCGTCTCTTGCAATTAAATGCTTTGGATGAAATCAGAAAAGCCACCCTGTAGCATACAGAAGCAATCCAATAGCAAAGGAAGAAATGGCATGATCAGCACATCAAAACAAGGAAATTTTCTACTGGAGATTGGGCTCTATTATATGATTCCAGATATTAAGAAAACCAAGGTAAGCTCACAACACACTGGCTTGGCCCCTGTGAAGTTGAAAATGTGTTCGATAATGGAGCTGTACAGCTGGTAACAATAGACCCAATCCGCTTCAAATTGCTAGTGAATGGCCACCGACTCCGGTTATACCACAAACCAGTCTCCAAGGAAGAATTCATGCAGCAGTTCATTCAGGTTCCTCCCGCTACTCTTTTTGCAGCCGAAGGCTTTAGCCTTTCTCCTACAACGTCACCGTAATTTTCAAAAAGCATGCCCATAATAAAGGTTTTCTTTTTTAAAAAAGGAAACCCCTTTTTCTCCATTCTCATTTATCGCCCCCATTTCACTTCTTTAACTTTCATCCATTCATTTCATCTATTCATTTCATCCGCCCATTTCACCCATCCATGTCATCCATCTACATCAGACTTAATTAAGATATCTTTCTCACTTGTCAATCCATGCAGATATTGTCATCTTTCTTCACACGTACATGCAATTATCAAAAGTATGCCATATCTTTTCTTATCGCATATTTGATTTATTTCATTCTATTCATTTACTGCTATGCATGTACCGGTCATTATTACTCGAATCTCTACCTGTTCTTTACGACATGTGAGGACACATGTCATACTTTAAGTAGGGGGCGGGGTAATCCATCCTTTAAAACCTGTCTTTTCGCCGCTGCCATAACTACAAAATAATCTTTCTTTAATACTTTTATGATACTTTCCAACTATGATCGCATGTCTTTCTTTATTGCATAATCATGATTAAGACTACTTGCTCAAAAAGTTCATTTTTGGAAAAGAAAGAAAGAAATGTGACGGCAAGAAAGAGGAAAAACCAGAGTAGAAAGGGAAGCAGAGAATTTGAATCTTCAGCAAGGAATTGAGTTCAGCTAAAGGAAAACTACAAACATGGGTGGTTAGTTGGTGAGACATGAACCTATAGCTCATGAAATGTTATTGCAAAATCCACAAACAGTTCATGCATTCAGCCTCTATGGATGGTTAAATTATTTCTTGAGCTTAAATGATTTTGATGAGGACGTTGCTGGAGAATTTTTGAGAACCCTTTCTGAAGGGGAAGCCACCGTATGGGGTCTAACGGTTGTTGCAACCGAAAATAGAATTGCAGAAGTAACTGGGCTTCCAGCCGTTGGAGAAAATTTTTCTTCAGACGCTGCAGCTGCAAGGGTTGAGTTTTCAATGCCTACTGATGGACCTATAGAAGTCTCCAAGCAGGGATGCAAGTGCATATCGTTGCCTCCTCCTTATTCAGAGTATGCTACTTACATAATCAGGTATTTGACCTATGAAGGCTATTTTTCCTATCTGCATTCTCATCATTTTAAATTATTGAGCCATATGGGGCATGGGTTAGTTATAAATGCCCACGGAACTCAATAGGGGAAAGATAATTCTGTCGCTCATCATGGCCTTATTAAATTACTGATTGAGCGCTCTTTGAGGGATGTCTCACCTCTCTCCTAGCAACAATTTGTTGCCCAAAAGAGTTTGCAAATTTCACACCCCCCTAGGGTACTTACCCCATGGCCTTAGAAAAAGAAGAAAGAAATTGCATCTACTAGTAAAACAGGGCAAGGGTCATCTACTCCTGTAGCACCTGGTCCTGCAGCTTTCGCACCTGAAACCTCTGCTAGGGTACAAACTAGGTCTGCCACTAGGAGTGAGAAGGGAAAAACAAAGGCAGAAGGGTCCCTAGAATCTGACCCTCATTCTTGAAAAAGGCAATGCCCTTCTCCTGCAGCACCTTCCCCTGTAGCTGTTTCTCCTACAGCAACGCCTGTTGCTATTACTAGTTCACCGTCATCCTCTGGTAGGGCAAAGCCCTCTAAACAAACAAGGAAGAGGAAAGCTACCGGAACACCTCCTGTAGCCGCATCAGTGCCAAGAAGGGTTTCCGCAAGGAAACAATCTAAGACCTCCCCTGCTTCACCGCAACTAGAGGTGATTGTAATTTCAAAAGGGTCTGTTGAGTTCGAATTTAATGTTTCTCAGAATGTGTCTGAAAATGCTGCCCAGAGTTCATTCGTTCCTGAAGAGGAACAAGTTGAGATAAAAGAAACAGGGCATAATGAGCAAGGGTTACCAAATCTTGATGATTTGGCTACTGCTACTATGCAATTTTCGGAAGAAGCACAAACTTCTCCACCATAGGAACAAGAAGAATTTATTTTGCAGCAAGAGCAAGAACAAACTGAACAATTGAATGTGCCTAGTGAAGTTGTATTTCCTCCTGCAATTGGTAAAGCCATTGTTGTGTATAAGAGAACATTTTTAATGGAGTTTTAGGAATATGTTAAAACTAATTGGGAAACAGTTACATTGCAAATCCTAACTTTCTGATACATAGCCCAGACTGACATGCAACAAAGTCTATGGGAAATAGAAAAGAAGAAATTGAAAAAGAAAATTGAAAGTCAGAAACAGGAAATTGCTGAGTTGAAAGCAAAAATGGATGAAATGTTAAAAGTAACTGGTCAGATTATGGAATGTAGACCACCACCCAGAGTTTATGCTCTGTGCCTTAGAGAACGGTTTTTATGGTTCCAATTGATGAGAATTTCCAGAAACTAAGATCCTATAATTCATTCTGCCAAGGAATTCTATGAAGCATACCAGGCAGCCCCTAACTGGTTAAGCAATTCTCTCTGTGAATTCTATTTGCATGGGCTTTTAATACCATTTGAAACATAATGAAATCCTCTTCTATATATTGGTGATATTCATTTGAGAGCATTTATGTCATGGGCAGCCAATGAGGTGAATTATGGCAGGCAGTGGGAAACATATGAGGAAGCTGAGAAAATAGAGCCTGTTTCATTACGTTCTCAAAGTTCAAACTCCCATGCAATGTTGAAAAATTGGTTTACTCTGACATATGGTATTAATAATGTTTCAGCAAGAGAGAAAATATTTGATATCAGAAAACAAGTATATGATGAATTCTAGGCACAACAATATTCATTTTGGAAATTGGCATTCACCAGAAGTGAGAAAAGATGGGAGAGATTAACTGTTGGGTTAAGAAAGTCAGAACCACATGGTCCCCTAAATTTCATAGCAGCTCTCAAACGAACCAGCAGATATATTCAATTGGGAATTCAAACAAGATTTGAACTATGGTTGTCGTTGACATTCAGACCCCCTGTGCTAATGTGGCCACTTTATCCTAACCAGGCTACAAATCTTAACAATGAATTAGAAGACCAAAGGTATGAAAAATGTCAGGATTTCAGAGGGTTTTATTACTGTGTATGGTGAAAATGGATAACAATAATAACAATATTGAAAGGCTAAATGAATTCAACCACCAAACCCTAGCCTAACAATCAACAAAGATCCACCATAACATATGAAGATTACCTAAGACAATGCAAATCAAATGAAATCACAAAGATTATACCATCACATGTCCAATAGGGTTTTGATCTCCATTCTTCCTATCTCCATTGATCTTGCTTGATATATTTGCTCTCAGATTTTTATGTGCACAAGAGCTCAACAAAGAACGGAATGTGGTTGCAAGTAGGATCGTAGTGTAGCCAAAAAGGATCATTAGGGCATTAAGTCATTAGAATGCTTGATTAGGGTTTGATAATGAAGAAAGCATCTCCTTAAATAGAAGACACAATATGAAATGGAGGGATAAGATTGAGAGGTGTAAAAAGGAGGTCGGCTAGGATTAGAGGGTAGGTAGAAGAAATAATAAAATAGTAAAAGGGGTAGGTAGTGTATGAAGTAAGAGATGAATGACATGTGTCATGTGTAGAAAAAGATAATGAATTAATTAAATAAATAAATAATTATTTAATTAATAGAAGAAATGGGATAATTAAATAAATAAAATATTTATTTAATTTAGGAAAAGGATAATTTAAATAAATAAATAAATTTATTTAAATGAGAAATAAGGCTAGAAGAGGATAAATGAATTAATTAAATAAATAAAGATTTATTTAATTAATAGAAGAATTAGGCTTAGATAATTAAATAAATAAAATATTTATTTAATTAGACTGGACAATTTTAGGTGTCTACATTTTGCCCCTCTTTGAGACAATGCGGCTTGTCACGTTGTTTCAAAGAAGATAAGATGAACTGATACAGAGTTGCCCCAGAATGGGAATGATATGCCCCCTCGAGAGATTGGATGAAAATGTCTGAAAAGATTGTAGACAATCTCTCGATAAGAAAGAGAGGCTAGAATGGACTGACCGGATAAAGTGACAAAGTCACGGGATAAAGAAGACTGACTCGGGAAACGAAGGCTAGGGCTAGGGTAGGCTATAAGATAGACCATGGGCAAAAGACATCCTCATTGTCATCTACACCTTCACAAGATCACAGTGCAGAGCGAGAAAAAGAGTAGTAGCAGTCAGCAGCGATGGCTTTCGTACACAGATTCAACCGCGTTCGCCGATTTCAGAGACCAGCAGAGGTAGGAGAGCCGGTAAGAACCACCAAACCTCCTTGTACTTTTGACGCATTTGCTTTTGTCATTAATGCTTGTCGAATAGAGCAATAAATGTGCCTAGGAATAGTGTACAAAAAAAAAGTGCAAAAATGTGAAATCGCGTCTGCGTCGGTGCCAAGCGCGTCTGTGTCTGACAGGTGCATCTATGTCGGTGCCAGGCACGTCTGTGTCTGGAACTACGTTTGTGCCAAATGCGGGCGCGTCTACGTCCTTCAGGGGCGTTTATGCTGCAAAGTCGCGTTTGCGATGTCTAGTCGCGTTCATGCCAGGCATAGGCACGTTTATGTCAAACAGGCACGTATGTGTTGTTTAGGTGTGCTTGTGTAGTCGATAGGCGCGTTTGTGAGTTAGAAATGTGTTTATGTCTGAAAATGCAAGGTTTGGTCTTCTAGGTCAAATCGGCAGTTCTGTGATGAACATACGCTGTCGATTGGATAAGCTGCTGAGAGGATACACTCAAGCAGGTCCTCTAGGAAGACTAGGATAGATCAAGGCACTTTGTGATGAACAGGGAGCACCAAGATAGAGTACTTTGTGATGAACAGGGAGTACCCAAAGTATGAGCAGCACTTTGTGATGAACAGGGAGTGCAAAATATGAGTAACACTTTGTGATGAACAGGGAATTTCACACACGTAGTACTTTGTGATGAACAGGGAGCACTACTAGGATAGATAGCAACACTTTGTGATGAACAGTGAGTGTCACTAGAATAGATAACCATATGCATTTAGATAGTGAGTAGCATTTTGTGATGAACAGTGAATGCCACCATGACTGACATGATTGATTTGTTTGACTGCAGGAGTATTTGCCTATGCTAGAGTCACGAGAGAGATTCCCATCCACACAGAGGTTGCGACCGGAGTTGTCTTTTCAGGATAGAGCTGCCATCGAGGAGATGGGTTTGAGACACGTATTGTATGTGCTTGAGTTTCGGGCAAACATGGGTTTGCTGAATACGCTGGCCGAGAGATGGCATTCAGAGACATGCACATTTCATTTGCCGATGGGTGAGATGACAGTCACCCTTGAGGATGTTTATAGGATTCTGCGGATACCGATCAATGGAGAGCTGATTCCATACGATCGCGATGGAGACAGAGAGGCTTTGAGAAGGGTGTTTCAGGATCCCGGCCTAGAGATGAGAGCAAGACATGTAGCATGGGACACCATGACCACGACAGGATTAGCCTTGTCAACTGTGATTGGAGGAGCTATCAGTGAGTTCCTATGTCCGGACAAGGTGACACGGGGGTTGGAAATGGGCTGGGGAGGAGCACTGGAGATATTGGTGACGTAGCACACTAGATATGCATGGGGTCCATGTGTGTTGGCCCACCTATATTATGAGCTTCACCAATTTGTCTACCATGGATCAGTGGGACTGGGTTGTGGAGTGACACTACTGCAGGTTTGGGCATACGAGTATCTGCCTATCACGCAACCGATACATTTCAGAGGGAGAGGTCATGGACGGAGTTTTGTTCATTTGTATGATGTGATCACTTCACAGCCTCGGATTGGCAGGTTAGAGCATTGGCGGCGAGTGATAGATGACATTGACGTCGTCATCTGGAGGCCGTATCTGGGATGTGAGGAGTGGGAGGATGATGCAGTGGAGCTGCCTTACACCTTCCGGAGCAGGTATCTGATTGGGCGGATGCCCTATATACTGGAGAGGCAGCTGGTGGATAGAGTATGCAGGCAGTATGGCAGGATCCAGAGGATGCCACGAGGCTCGGGTATGTATGCCCGTACAGTTAGGGATCAGGCGCAGTTCGGGCCATTGTTATCATATGATCAGGCAGTTACACAGCTGGCAGAGATGGTGCCCCTACCCTGGGATATGTGGCCGAAGATCAAGGACGCCGGGATGGATGCAGAGTATTCAGCATATTGGGCCGGGCATCCATTCCCTCGACTGACAGATCCAGGAGAGCTACTGGAGAGCGACGGAGGAGGAGATGATGATGAGGATGGTGGGGGTGATGGAGGCCGAGGCCGACGGAGATGGAGGGGAGTAGTTGGGGAGAGGAGGGTGGCACCTCGGAGAGAGGGTGGATAGGAGGGACAGGCCCAGGTGGTGAGGGGTCGTGGTGGAGTGCCCCTGCAGGTACCAGCAGCACAGGGTCCTAGAGCACAAGGATAGAGACAGGTACAGGGACCTAGGCATGTACCAAGACAGGTACCCATTCAGGCACCAGTACAGGTACAGGGACAGGTACAGGGGCAGGAACCCACAGAGGGAGAGCCACAGGCAGAGGCAAAGGGTGGGGATCCAGAGGAGGATGAGCTGATTGAGCTCAGGGAGATCTGCCAGGGCCAAGCAGACGAGATCCAGGAGCTGGAGAGGGAGAGGGACCGACTCAGGATCAGGCTCAAGGATACTGAGCGGGAGAGGGATCAGGCGATTCAGCGCTACACTGAGGCTGAGACAGCGCTGAGGGCAGGGAGGCAGGCGGCGAAGGACACAGGAGCAGGCTACGCATATGTCCAGCGAGCCGAAGAGGAGATTGCCTACTAGAGGGACCTGTATTATGGTGTCATGCCAGCAGATCAGTGGGCGAGGAGCTTCCATAGACCATTGTGGACAGCGACAGCTATGAGAGGGAGCCAGAGGAGATAGGCATCGAGTGGTGGGGTCATGGGTCCTCCACCACCACCAGATAGGGGGGACAAGCAGGATGATCCTGGAGTGGGTCCTTCTAGGGCTCAGATTCCGTCGAGGCCAGGCGGCTCCAAGGGAGGGAGTTCATCATAGCCATAGAGGGCTCCCTTGTATCAGTATTTGTACCATTTTTTTTTATTGTAGACACCTGCGGGTGATTGTAGCCATATGATTTTTTTGACATCATTGTATCATGACACTTTTGATTATATATATATGAGAGATGATTCATTTTTACGGCAGCTATATGCATGTGTACCTATGCGATGAGATGTTCCTTATAATGTATGTTTTATGATATGGACGCTTATGATATGGATGCAAATATGTACATGATGCAATGCAATATTTTTGTTCTTTTATGTTGTATATGTGATGCATGATGCAAATGTGAATGTATGTGATGCATATGAATATAATAATGTAAATGTAAATTGTGCTAACAAGTGTTGTGTGCAGGATGTGATGCAGTTGTAAAATCCATATGTATGTATGAAATGCTTATATGTGGTAATGCAGGTGCAACTACATGAAATGCAAATGTTTTTGGTGTGTCATTATACTCAGTCATGTGATAGCGGGCTATGCAGACTCAAGAAGGACGATGGAAGTCAATCAAGAAAGGGGGATGAAAGACAAAAGATATGAAAGTGATAGAGCTTCTTGTGCGTTATCATCATTGAGCTTATTATGGCAAAATAGGTTATGACAATCGAGGCATATGTTCGACCCAGAAAGTCATTGTACCTGTTTGCATGGAGATAAGACAGTTACAAACAAGGAATGCCCCAGTTCATACTAGACTCACAGTGTCCTCATATCCTTGGACAAGTCAGAGCATTACTAAGAGACAATCCACAGACAGCAAAAGAAATGGGTGATGATACCCCATCCTCACCTTTCTAGTCAAAGACATCCTAGAGATAGAATCTCTAGTCAGAGACATCTTGGAAAAGCTAAAAGACATGTCACCAAAAGATAAAATCAAGAGAAAACCAAGACTCGACACCAAAATCCACTGTAGTCCTCAAGTTTAGTGTCTCTTGTCACTTGTATAAGTCGTATTTGATTGTGGTCACAATGTTTACTTTCACAAAAAGGATAGATAGCACTGAACCATATGTTGTCTGAGTCTGTTGAAAGATTTGATTTGTTGAAGCCCATTGTTGCTGCTGTGTCTCATCTGAAACTGACTGAATCCATGAAACTGATACTTTATTGCGAAGAAGACGAAACTTTATTGCGAATCTGTGATGCAAATGTTGCTTTATTGTGGATTGCACGCAAATAAACCGAAGGAAGCTGGAAGAAACTGTACTCCTCGAAACATGTGATGTTCTCAGTTCCCCACCCATCACTAGACGTAGGATTTGCCTTAGCCATAGATAGGATCTGATTTATTATGGATAGAAAGGGAGAGAAAAGGGGGGGTTATTATGAATGGCTAACCAATCTTGGGTAGATCAATAACAAGCCATGATGGGAATGGGTAAGTTTATTGTGAGTGAATAGGTTGGGAGTGTGTGCAATGTGAAGTGATGAAAGTGAATCCTGAAGGAGGGAGAAGCAATGTCTCTACGCATGGCGCTGGTGACCTAGTTTTCACCATGGTACTTGCCCAGGGTGCCACCGAAGTGGTTTTCACCATTGGACGAAATTATTTCTCTTGACTTTTTTTTATTTTCAATTTTTTTTATTTTTTTTTGTGTCACAAGGCGCCTGTTTGCCAGGTTTTCACCAAGTAACGATTTTTTTGTTTTATAATTTTTTTTGTATTTTTGAATTAGGATACTCTGAAGAGCTATGTGTAGAACCTGCGAAGGTGCATGCTGTTGATAGGATCCTCCAAAGGTTCACCTTCTATAGTTGAGAGCTGATATGTCCCAGATCCATAGGCTGCTATGATGATGTAAGGACCAAGCCAATTTGGTTCAAACTTGCCCTTCTTCTCGCTGTCTTGCTGATTTTTGAGATTTTCTCTGAGAACTAAGTCACCTACCTCAAATGTGCGAGGCATGACTTTGTGGTTGTAGCTGTGACTCATTCGTTGTTGGTAAGCCTTGAGATGATTAAAAGCAATTTGTCTCCGTTCATCCAACAGTTCTAGTTCTTGTAAGCGAGAAACCCTGTAATCTTCATCACTGATGATGTTTTGCAAAGAGACCCATAAAGAAGGTAACTCGACCTCAATAGGCAAGATGGCTTCAGCACCGTAGACAAGTGAGTATGGTGTAGCTCCTGTAGGTGTACAGACACTTGTGCGGTAGGCCCAAAGTGCAGGATTGAGTTGAATATGCCAGTTACGGCCAGCGTCGTCGACTATCTTTTTGAGAATTTTAAGAATTGTTTTATTAGATGCCTCAGCTTGGCCATTACCTTGGGGGTAATATGGTGTGGAGAAATGATGGGAAATATGGAAGCGGTCACAGAGTTCACGAACATCCTGATTTTTGAAGGGACACCCGTTATCAGTAATAATGGACTTAGGAATACCATATCGGCAAATAATATAGTTAAGGATGAAGGTAGCAATTTGTTTCCCAGTGACTTGTGCGAGAGGCACAGCCTCAATCCACTTTGTGAAATACTCTGTGGCTGTGATAATGAATTTATGACCATTGGAAGAAGGAGGGTGAATCTTGCCTATGAGATCAAGTCCCCACTAATAAAAGGGCCAAGGAGACGCAAGTGGTTGTAGTTCTTGTGCTGGTGCATGTACGAGGTCTCCATGAATTTGGCATTGCTTACATTTCTTGACAAACTGATATGAGTCTTTTTCCATATTGGGCCAATAATATCTAGTCCTGATGAGTTTCTTAGCCAAGGTAGGACCACTAGTATGCGGACCACATATCCCTTCATGCACTTCACGTAACGCAATCTGAGCTTCGTCACTTTCTAAACATCTAAGAAGAGTGCCATCTAGACCTCGTCGGTATAGGATATCAGCTAGAATGACATATCGAGAGGATTGGCGAATGAAAGTGCGGCGTTGGTTGTTTGATAGATCAGGAGGTAAGATATTGTCGCGAAGATATGTTAATATGGAACCATATAACTGGGATTCAGGACCAACAATGCATATCATTTCAGTAGGAGTGATCTCATATGAAGGAACCAACAGATTGTCTACCAGGAACTCATAACAGGTTTCATTTTGAGGCAGGTCAATTAGTGAAGCAATTGTAGCCATGGCATCTGCAGCATGATTCTGCTCTCTTGGTATCTGTTCAAAATCTATCTTTGTGAAGTGCTATTTCAAATCATCTACCAGTTGCTTGTAAGGCATTAATTTTTCATCTTTTGTTTGGTAATCATCAGTTGCTTGACGGATGACAAGTTGAGAATCCCCAAAAACATGAAGTTCTTGGATCTTCCACTAAACTGCAATTTGTAATCCAGTTGTTAATGCCTCATATTCCACTATATTGTTAGTGCAAGGAAATGATAAGCGGTATGATTTTGGTATAGAATCGCCTTGAGGAGTTATAAAGAGAATACTAGCTCCTGCCCCATGCTGTGTGTATGAGTCGTCAAAGTACAGTTGCCATGGCTTTGCCTGTGATATTCTTAAAATGGATTCATCTGGAAATTCTGAATTTAGAGGAACATCATCTATCATGGGAGCATCTGCTAATTGATCCGCGATTGCTTGTCCTTTTATTGCTTTTCTGTCCACATACTCAATGTCGAATTCACTCAGGATCATTACCCACTTGGCCAATCGCCCAGTAAGTGTAGCTTTGTTAAGAAGGTATTTTAATGGATCAATTCTTGCAATCAACTTAGTCTTATGAGTGAGCATATAATGTCATAATTTCTGTGAAGCAAAGACCACAGCGAGACATGCACGCTCGATTGGTGTGTAGTTTAGCTCATATCCCACCAATGTGTGACTGATATAGTATACTGCTTTTTCCTTGCCGTCAGCTATTTGTTGCGCTAGGAGTGCCCCCAGTGCTATTGGAGTAGCTGATATGTATAGCAACAAAGGCTGATCTGGAATTGGTGGCATCAAAACTGGCGGATTCAAAAGATAATCTTTAAGCATCTAAAAAGCTTGTTGACAGTTATTATCCCATTTGAACTTGATATTTTTATGTAGCAGGTGTTGAAAATGATTACACTTATCTACAAGTTGTGTTATGAATCTTCGTATAGACTGGAGTCTCCCTTGTAAGGATCGAAGTTGACTGATATTTCTGGGTGGCGGTATGTCCAAGATAGCCTTGACTTTTGCTGGATCGGCTTCAATTCCTCTTTTGGACACAATGAATCCTAGGAGCTTCCCAGAGGTTACTCCAAAGACACATTTCTTGGGGTTTAATCTTACCTTGTACTTTTCCAACCGATCAAAGATGACTGAAAGTATGTCCAAATGTGTATCTCTGTCTATTGATTTACCCAAGAGATCATCAACATAATCTTCCACGGTTATGTGCATGAGATCATGAAAGATAGTGGTCATCGCTCTTTGATATGTAGCACCTGCATTTTTTAGCCCAAAGGGCATGACATTCCAATAGAAAGTTCCCCACGAACAAGTGAATGATGTTTTGTGTTGATCCTCAGGTGCAATCCTGATTTGATTATAACCAGAAAATCCATCCATTAAAGATAACATTTTGTGACCTGCTGTGAGATGAACGATCAAGTCGATATTTGGTAATGGGAAGTCATCTTTTGGACAAGCTTTGTTGATGTCTCTGAAATCTATACATATTCTGATGTTGCGATCTGGCTTACTGACAGGTACTAAATTGGAGATCCATTCAGGATAATCAATTGGGTGTATGAATCCGACATCCAATAACTTCTCCAGCTCTGCTTTGACTAGTAATGCCACTTGTGGATGCATTTTCCTTAATTTCTGTTTCACTGGCTTTGCCCCTGATTTGACTATCAAATGATGCATTACCAAATCTGGATCTAGTCCAGGCATATCAGCGTATGACCATGCAAAGTTGATTTGTCGTTCTTTAAAGAAGCTTATGAATTTTGATCTTTCGGACTCTGTTAATGATTGAGCCAGGAATATGTTGTGTGGAACTTCTTCTGTACCAATGTTCATTTTGATAGTCTCCTCTACCAACATGGATGACTTTTCCTCATATGATGCTGGGAGAATGTCGAGCCTTCCATCTTCGGGTGCCTCAGAGAGGTTTTCGCCCTCAGATACGTCCTTTCTTTTTACTTTTTTGGGATCAGATAGCGCCACAGTGTGGTTTTCGCCATAAGACCCTTGATTTGTTCTTATTTTCACATTTTTGTGACTAGAAGGTCCGACACCCTCACCAAAATATGCCATGTTGTTGAGTTCTATTGTGTATCCTGCTTTGTGGTCCCTAGGGGGAAGATCATCTCGTATGCCAAGATAGTCAATAATAGCTTCATCATTTTGAAATGTGTCCAATTGTGCCGGTCCTTCATAATCCCAATCAATGAGTTGGTGGTGAACAAGGGGAAGGCCTTGAATGTTTTCAGAGTTTGCAGGGCTAAGAGTGAAGATATGGTTATATTCGGGTATATCGAGGCAATCGTCGAGGTCATCGATGGCACTCTCCTCATCAGTTTCGATCGCAAGTGAATCCAAATTGTCGTCACTAGTAGTGCCTTCCGGGACAGGTGTCCTCATCCTATGTGATTTCGACCTAGAACCTTGAGACGAAGACTGTTGAGAATCCTTATGGGTTGTTTCTTGACCAACTCTAAACTTTTTATAAAATTCCTCTTCTTCTGTGGGTTCATCTGGCTCTCTGAATGTCTTGGTGAGCTCATAGTCACTGGAGGATTTGTCTAAACCCCATTCCCATTCGTTGGAATCTGTGGAATAGCAATCCTCTTGTTGAATTTTGGCAACTTTGATTTGTGATGCCTCTTCTATCCTTTTAGTGTGGATCTTGGAAGTCAGAAAACCAAGTCCTTTTGAGCGTTCCCTTTTTACAATCAATTCAGGTTGTAAGGGTTCCATGACACCTTCTTTGCGTAACCCAAGAGGGTTTTTTCCATCATACCCAAATTTTTGTAAAATCTTCAAGCCTTTGCCATATTTCTCACAAGGTATATTGATCTGGTCATGTGTGTCCTCTTCAATGTCTTTATAGAGCATTTTGTATAAATCTTCCTCTTCTAGTTCACCCCATCTTTGAAAGGTAGTAGGATCCCATTTGAGTATCATGAAGGATATTTGCTTGTTAGGATGTGGCCTTCCATATTCTTTCGGAGAGCTCATGACTTGTCATAAATACATTGTTTGATTTAAAGTGTATTCTCCCATGCCTCTGTCTTGAAATTTGCCTTTAAGTTCACCTTGTTTTAATGTCGAAGGTTTCAATGACTCAGGTTCAATGTATGCCGAAGAAGGAACAGCTTCACGATTACTGGGAATGATGGTCTCCGTATGTGATCTCAGGTTATTGCAATATATGAACGGATTAGGATCACCGTTAACTGTTACCTCGACTCCATTATGAGGAAACTTAATGCATTGATGATATGTTGATGGGACTGCCCTCACCTCATGAATCCAAGGACATCCTAGCAATATGTTGTATGTGAGATCCAGATCTAGGACTTGACAAACCACATCCTTTGTGACTGGCCCAATTCTTAGAGGTAAGGTGACTGTGCCCTTGGATGAACGCTCTTCATCATCATATGCCTTGATGGTGATTTGATTTGTTGAATTCACAGCTTTATCAGAATATCCCAATTGTTTAATGGTGCTCAATGTACAAATGTTTAGACCAGCTCCTCCATCTATCAGGACTCGCTTTATTCGATGTTTGTGTATGAAGGCTTCAACATGTAAAGGTGCATTATGTGGCTGACTTACGGAGGCGTCATCAACTTCTGTGAATGTAAGGGAATGTGGAATGGAAACGTATCCCACCATGGCTTGAAACTGGTCCACGTTCAGATCAGTAGGAATGGCGGTGTCTCTCAAGATTTTGTCAAGAATAGCTTTATGAGTGGGGGATATGCGTAAGAGCTCAAGGATGGAGATGAGCGCGGGTGTCTTCCCTAACTGTTCTACAAGGTCATACTTAGGTTTGGTTGATGAAGAAGTGGTATTTTTAGTGGAATCACCTGGCAAAGTAATTTTACCTCGACGAGTTGTAACATGACATTCAGAGGTAGGTTCGGAAGAAGATCCAACACCTCTTAGAACAATCTTGGGTCTCTGAGGAGGATTCTCAGGATTTTTGTTCTTGATGGTAATAGTAGAGATATGATTGTCCATTGAGATGTGATTGATAGTTGAATCATAGTTGTAAGGTGCTCTAGTATAGTTGGCTTGATCATCTGTGACTTTGGCTTTTCCCTTGTCATGCTTTGGGAATGGTTCCTTAAACATCTCATGTTCTTGATTGGATGAGTGTCCCTCAATCTCAATGTCACCTCTATCAATGAGATCTTGCACAATGTTCTTCAGTCGATGGCAATTTCCTGTCTTATGACCCTTGCTCTTATGAAACTCACAATACTCATCATCATTCCACCAATTTGGTTTGACCTTTGGTTCATATGGAGCAAAATCTGGAACTGTGATCACTTTGTTTGCCACTAGCTTTTTGAAGACTGATTCAAGTGTTTCTCCCAATGGGGTGTACTTCCTTCATGATCTGGAAGTTGTTTGAGTATTCACTTGATTGTTTGTAGAACTTTATCCCAAAAAAATGAATTTAGGTCGCACTGTATTGGCATCAACAACACCATCATTGACTGTGTTCTTGTTTTTATTCCAAAATCTTGGCTTGTCTTTTCCTTTAAAGTCATCTTTGTTTTCCTTGAATATCTTAATGACTCCTTGCTCAATTAAGACCTTTTCTGTTGCTAAGCCCTTTTCGATGACATCCTTGAAGGTAGACAAACAAGCTTTCCTTAGATCATAGCCAATATCCTTGTTAACGTTTTGTGTGAACATTTCTACCATTTGTTTTTGTGGAATTTCACAAGAGCATCTGCTGGCTAGATTTCTCCATTTTTGTAAAAATGACGCAAAAGATTCTACCTCCTTTTGCTTAGTATTGCACAAAGTAGTGACTAAGATATCTGTCTCAATATTGTAGGAGAAATGCTGAATAAATGCCTCTGCTAAGTCACCCCATGACTTAATACCAGGAGGTAATTTAGAGAACCATTCCATAGCTTGATCGCCTAAGCTTTGCGGGAACAACCTCATCAAATATGTTTCTTCTGCTGCTACCTCAATGCAAGCTGTGAAAAATTGTCGTATGTGTGCCTTGGGGTCTCCTTTTCCTCTATACTTGTCAAATTTTGGCGTCACAAAGTGTGCAGGGAATGGAGGCATTGGAATGCTCTTATCAAATGGATAAGGACATATGTCTCTCATAGTGTATGTTGGTTTTGGTGTACTCATGTCCTCCATTTTCTTTTGTAAATCTCTGATTTGTTGCTCCAAATTATTCTTAGGTGGCGATCAATTTCTTGTAGCATACCCCATGTTTGAGACACCAATTTGAGGAGGAGCTTGTTGCATGTATGGATGATATTGATCATAGACATGTTCATATGGAGGAGGTTTATATTGATGCGGCATATAGGGACCACTTTGTATAGATTCATGTTGAGGAACCCCATATCTATTTTGTGCATGTATACCATATTCTATAGGCACGTCATGTTCTATTGTGTTGGCCCCAAATTTGACATGAGGTTTCCTTGTGTCCAAATTTTGAGCATGCCTTTGAATGTCCACTTGTTTTGATTGATCCATAGCTTGACCATGTGATTGAGCATATCTATCTACATAAGACTTCCATAATGGTCTTCGAAGGTAAGTATCATATGTTTGAACGTGTGTATGTGGGATTTCTGGTTTTTGAAGCAAAGCTGATGGTGATTCAGGTACCATATGCAGTCCTCTATTTCCTCCACTATTGGGTCTCCTTTGATCCATGTTGGAGTGAGTTTGTTGCGAGGGTCAGTTTTCCATAAGTTGAGACATGTCAAAGTCATGAGGTATTTTAGCTCCACTTTGTGCCATCATGTGTAAGAAGTATTGTCTATCCCTCTTCATTATCTCTTCAACCAATCTATTGAAATGAGGATTCATTATGGATTCTTCTACATCTGCTGATTGTATTGAAAAGTTGTCCACATTGTCATTATGTGTAGCCTTCTTGTTTGTAGTGTCTGCGTTTTCCACATTTGGAATGTGTCTATAAACATCTATGTCAGGTAGTGTAGTGTGCTCAGGATTGAAAAATAAATCGTTGTCATACTCATAAGAACTCATGTTTGCGGACTCTTGAGCTTCTTTAGCTTTTCTCCTAGATTTTTGAAGACGGGTTTCAACCATGAACTAGGTGTTTCACCAAGATGTGAGAGACCAGATGAAAAATGGAAAGAGTATGGAAGACCAAGAGGTGGATGAAATGTAAATGAGTCTGAGGTTTACTTGCAATGTCCAAATTGTAAGACCAAGTATGTATGTAGTAGAGTAGGTGTGACTTCCAAAGAGAGGATAGTTTCTCTTGATGAGGTAAGCTAACCTTGACTCTAAGTAAGACCAAATGAGACCCAAAGGTAAGAAACCTTGATGAGGGACCACTTAGCAAAGTGTAGTTGTATGTAGTATGTTGACAAAGTAAGATGAGGACAAGCAAGTGACCTTTTGACCCAAGTTTAGACAAGTATGAATGTAAAATGAGATGTGAAGCTATGATGGACTGTATGAGACCCAGAGATAGGTTGAATGCTAGATGAAACCTGAAGAAACAACCTAGGAAGCTCAAGTATTCCGAAACGGATTTCCTTTGTTTGCTGGACTGTAAAAATTTTCAATCCTAGACACAGACGCTTCTGTATACTTCACAGACGCGATTCCCAGACACAAACATGTCTCTGTTCGACACAGACGCTGCTAGACACACAGACGCTATTATGCCCTTCATAGACGCGTTTATATGACTCAGACGCGGTTAAAACAGACACAGACGTGTTTCTGTAAACTTCGTGCAATTTTTCCAATCTATGAAGTTGTTTTGTTGCGACCAAATCCGACTGTTTGACTGTTTTTCGTGATAAGAGGACACAATGTTGATGAGGACTCAATGTTTGCAAGTGTTTGGACTCCAAAAGAAAAGTGTGTTGTTTGATGTAAAATGTTTTGCATATACTTGAAGACACAAAAGACACAATGTTTTGTTGTTTGGTCTTGAATGTTTGAATGTTTAACATAAGACAAGCACAATTCTTATGGCTGGCCAAGACAATAGTTGTTGATCCCACATAGGGTTTTACCCCCGAGGCTACGCTATTCAGAGTGGGTACTTAGATGCTTGACCTCACTGGCTCCACCCTCGGCACTCACTTCTCGAGTCAGCCAAGCATCAGTCCCCATGAAAACTCCCCATGGCAAACTTTGTATCTCTACTAGGAACCGTATGTGTGTGGGCCGCTACTAGAGGTCCGACCTCCTGCCCCAACAACTAGAAGGATTTGGGCTTCTAAAACAAAAAGGTGCTAGTAAGGGCATCCGCTCGTGTGGCCATACATGCGGCACTTTCAGCTTTGTAAATACAGAAGGCTCCCAGCCGGTAGGGGTTGCGCCCTACAAATGATCAAATAAATTTGATCAAACGGGTTTATGGGGAGACATAGTGTCGGTATGAACTAATCAGCACACGTTATTCATAGTTTTCACCATGAATACATTTATTTATAGTGGTTTGGAAGAAGATGGCTTTTCTTTTGCTACCACTTGAGTCGTTCTCTTCTCACTAGTAGTCCTAATGACCACATGGGAAGACAGGCCCTCTAAAGATTAGACAAAAAGAGCCTATTGCTCAAGACACAAAAGACAATGATTCAATTTTAGTGCACCAATGGAAGTGTTTGCTAATCTATGAAAACAAGGCACACAACAAATTTTCAAAAACCCTAGCCAAGGACCTGCAACAAAATTTGTTAGTAGTTTGGGTTGTTTCAAATGATCACCCCTTCCTGCAAGCACACAAGTTAGGTAAATTTTAGAAACCCAAAAGACTTTGTGAAAGAGGGGCCTTCAACAAAAATGTTTTGCTTCCAAGACAAGCTGCACAAACTTAGTTAGCTAGATCTGAAAGGGTTAGTCCAAAAATAAACCAGATCTGAAACCCTAAGTACGAAATCCGAAAACCGAATTAATGAAAATTTGAAATTTTCAAAACAGTAAAAACACAGATGCTTTTACTCCCGACATAGATGCTTCTGTATGACACAGACGCGGTTCTGTGATGCATAGACGCGGGCAAAAATCACAGACGCCCCTCTCGGACACAGACGCGAACAGAAACAACACAGACGCACTTATGAAACACAGACGCCCCTGTCTGAAACCTGTAAAATAAAACTTGTCAAAAACACAGACGCGACTCCAGATTCCACAGACGCGCCTGAAAATCAAAGACGTGATCCGAAAGTTCGCAGACGCGGAAAAACCTAAAATGTCATCGAAAAATGTCCGATCTGGAACTTCAAAAACACAAAATCTACAACAAAAAGGTTAAATGCAAAGGGACAAGAGTCCCACCAGGCATGCCAAAATGTGTATGGTGAAAATAGATAACAATAATAACAATATTGAAAGGCTAAATGAATTCAACCACCAAACCCTAGCCTAATAATCAACAAAGATCCACCATAACATATGAAGATTACCTAAGACAATGCAAATCAAATGAAATCACAAAGATTATACCATCACATGTCCAATAGGGTTTTGATCTCCATTCTTCCTATCTCCATTGATCTTGCTTGATATATTTGCTCTTCGATTTTTATGTGCACAAGAGCTCAACAAAGAACGGAATGTGGTTGCAAGTAGGATCGTAGTGTAGCCAAAAAGGATCATTAGGGCATTAAGTCATTAGAATGCTTGATTAGGGTTTGATAATGAAGAAAGCATCTCCTTAAATAGAAGACACAATATGAAATGGAGGGATAAGATTGAGAGGTGTAAAAAGGAGGTCGGCTAGGATTAGAGGGTAGGTAGAAGAAATAATAAAATAGTAAAAGGGGTAGGTAGTGTATGAAGTAAGAGATGAATGACATGTGTCATGTGTAGAAAAAGATAATGAATTAATTAAATAAATAAAAATTTATTTAATTAATAGAAGAAATGGGATAAATAAATAAATAAAATATTTATTTAATTTAGGAAAAGGATAATTTAAATAAATAAATAAATTTATTTAAATGAGAAATAAGGCTAGAAGAGGATAAAAGAATTAATTAAATAAATAAAGATTTATTTAATTAATAGAAGAATTAGGCTTAGATAATTAAATAAATAAAATATTTATTTAATTAGACTGGACAATTTTAGGTGTCTACAATTACAAGTTTAAAAATCCGTTTCAGAGTCATGTAGCAACCACCGACTTCAAAGAAACCACCAAGAAAGTTAATGTTGGAGGACCAGTATTGGACTAAGTAGGGGGCAATGATGAGCTTAAAATATGCTCATAATTTGGATGTTATGATAAACTTTTAAATGCCTTTACTTTTGTTATTTCATGGATGTTCAGACTTTGTTGAAACCTTTTGGGATATCTTGTAGCAAGATACTTTTATATTCCTGCAGCTCATTGTGTTGACTTGATTGCATTTATTACCCCGTTGACTCCCTAAAATGACTGGTATATCGTATACAGTTTTTGAATGATGAAGTAGATTTAAAAATGTGTGATTAATGAATAGATATCGTGTATGTGCCATACGCCTTTTCTGTTGCCTGTTACCTTTTGTTTCGCAGGTTGTTGAAGATCAATCAAGTCAAGCGCAGCCGATCTCGGCCTTGTAGTAAAGTCCATTTCCTGCACGACTTCGAGGAAGCTCTAGTGAAGACTCTTTGACCAAAACCATCGAAAAGAATTTTAATGACAAAAAGTGGAGCACTAGATTCTCTTTGGATCTGGTTGAACGCATAAATTCATTTATGAAGTTTGTTCCTTGATTCGAGGATATGTTTTACTTCCACGTCTTTCTTTGATGGGGTTAGTTAGTTAGTTGCTCTCCTGTTTTTAAATAAAGCTTCTCCTCTTGCACAAGAGAGAGAGAGAATAGGATAGAATCAGAGTAGTAGATGTCATGTAAGAATCAATATATGATAATGAAAGACAGAATCTGTTTAACCAGAGACAGAGTTTGTTGTTAGTTTCCATATCAACAAAACAATGTATATCATTCTGTTTTTATGAATAAAGTTCAATGAAGTTCTGAGTTTAGCATCTGTGTAATCACGAGATGCTTGCTAAGGGGGCCCACTTAGTAGGTATCTGTAGCTAGTTAGTTAGTTGTTCTTTCCTGTTAAGCTTCAGTTTGCTTTCATCTTTAAAGTTTTTATACAAACTCAGCTTTACATTGCTCCTGCAGCACAAGGAATCCATCACTGTGTCTGTTCCTGCAGCATAAGGCTAGTTCATAGTTTGTGTTTTAGTTGTAGTTATCATGGTTTCTGTTTTAATCAAATCATAGTTGAGTTAAAGAGCTTTGCATTACCTTCCTATAGCGTAGGTAGAATTTCTTTCCAGTATGTATTTCTGCTAAGATTTGACCAAAATGTGTTCCTAGTGCATATATTTTGCTGCGCCATTTAAAGTATACGTCCCCTGGTTTGACAAGTAAATGAACATCTATAGAGAGAGATATTGTTCACCTGTTAGAATGCCCAATTCCCAGGAAAGGTTTTACTATGATTTTCATATCCTTTTGTGGGCGTGACCATCAAGAATCAATCTAATAAAGTTTTGAGGAAAAAATCTTATGACTCAGTTATTGCTATGGAAAATCATTTTGGGCCTCACTTTTATTAGAATCCTGAGATGGTGGCTCCAGATCCTAATAGTTAGGATTGTCAAATGGTGTAGGGGGGAAGTTAAGGGGAGTAATTTGAAGGAGGTTTCTTATGGGACTCCTTCCTTGGAATGTCCTATTTAGGAAGAGACCCCCTGTCCTTTGGAGGAAAAAAAAGTGACCATTGATACCACCCCTCCCAATGTTATGGCTAAAACAAATTTGAACTTGATTATGGATATGGGTTCTTTCCATGAAAACTTAGGTCAGTGGAACTCTTCTTCCTCTCATTCTTGTCATCCAAATTCCCCTTCAGATTTTGGTCTAAAGATTGAGGATCCTAATCCTTTTAGTGAACTTAGATTTAAGAATCGATGTCAGAGTACTCCTCCCTCAAATGTTGGGGTGACATCAGAATCTATGGGTGTTAAAACTAGGAACAAGTACAAAGCAGATTATGGTGCAGAACCAAGAGGGGTTAGAAGACCCCCAAACCCTTTTAGTGGAAATAAGCAAAGTAAGTCAGATATTGTTGATGGTTCACAACGAACTCTTAAGGATATGGGGATTGGCTCCCCTGATCATTCTAAATGGAGATCATTTCATGGAACATAAGGGGGCTCAATCACCGCAACAAACATAATCTCTTGGCAAATATCATTCAAGATCATAGATTGAGAATCTATCTTATCCAAGAGATTAAAATGCATTCTGATAAACTTTTATAGATGAAGTTGTCTATTTTTAAGGATTGCGGTCTACATTATGTTAATGCGAATGGTGCCTCTGGAGGTATTGCTACTTTTTTGAATCTAAGACTTGTGCAAGGTTTGGCAATTATATCTAGTTTGAATCACATTGCCACTAGGATCACAAATCTTTTGGAAGGGTCTTCTTGTATCATCTCCAATATCTATGGTCCTAATAGGAGGAGTGCTAGGAAGATTTTGTGAAATTATTTGGTAAATTATAGACTTCATTTTAATAATGAGAAGTGGATCTAGATGGGGGATCTTAATTTCCCTATTTCAAATATGGAGAAACGTGGCGGGGCTCTGATTTTTGAAGATAGTAAGAAGGATCTTTTGGATCTCATTAATGCCTTGAAACTGCTTTACCTGGAGTTGAAGAGGTTCAAGTATACTTGGTCTAATAGGAGGAGTGGGACAGATCTTATTCAAGCCAAACTTGATAGGGGTCTTATTTCCCCTGATTGGCTAGTGGATTTTTCCTATAGTTTATCCTCTTTATCTAGGATTGGATCTAACCATTTCCTAATTGTCTTGAGCATTTCTTCCCTTAGTAGGAAAAAGGCTTTCCAATTCAGATTTGAAAAAATGTGGACTCATAATCCTCACTTTGTGGACAATATTGCGGAGTGTTGGAATATTGGGGTCCATGGTATGGCTATGTATAAAGTGGTGAAGAAATTGGCTAATGCTAAAACTAATGTCCAGAAATGGAATAAGTCCTCCTTTGGAAATATTTTCCAAATAAAAGATTTTGTGAAAGGGAGTTGGATGATATTCAATCTCTAATTCAATCCCAAGCATATTGCCCCATTATTATGGACAAAGAAGTTGAGCTCCTGTCCAAATTACACAATATTATTTCTAAAGAAGAAGAATTTTGGGAACATAGATCCAGAGCCATTTGATTGAAAAATGGGGATAAGAATACTAAATTTTTCCATATGATGACTCTCAAGCATAGAGAATCTAATATAATAAAGAAGATATCTGTCAATAACCATTAGATTGATAAGCAGGTGGATATGAGCTTTGAAGTTGTTTGCTATTTTTATAATTTGTTTTTGTTGATGTTCTGGTCGACTTGGTTGCTCAGGAGGAAATTATCAATGAATTCCAGGTGTGTATTCCTCCAGATATGAATTATGAGCTAACTAAAATCCCTTTTACTGAAGAGGTTAGGAAAGAAGTTTTTTTTTAAGGAGATAAAGTTATGGGGCCTGATGGTTTTCCTATGTTATTCTTCTATATGTTTTGGTCTATTGTGGGGGAGGATGTTGTTTATGTTGCCCAAAAATTCTTTGGATCCAGATCCCTTCTGAAAGAGCTTAATGCCACTTTTATTATGTTGATTCCTAAGAAAGATAATGCCAGTTGCTTCTGAGATTTCAGGCCCAACAGCTTATGTAACTCCATCTATAAAAATTTTTCTAAAATTTTGGTTTTTCAGGTTGAAGAAGTTTCTCCCTCGTTTGATTTCTAAGAAACAAAATGGGTTTGTTCTAGGGCATCAAATTTTGGACTCCATCGTGTCAGTTCATGAAAACATCCATTCCCTTTTGGTGAATAGGAAACTTGGCTTTTTTCTCAAACTTGACTTATTAAAGGCCTATGATAGGGTGGACTAGAGTTTTCTAATCAGGATGTTGCATACTTTTGGTTTTGGTGATCACTTCTTTAAATTGATCAACCAGTGCATTTATACTATAAAGCTTTTGGTGTTGATTAATGGATCTCCCTATGGTTTTTTCTCAGCCTCTAGGGGTCTCGCATAGGGGGATCCCATTTCATATTTTTTGTTTATTATAATGGGAGAAGCTCTCAATAAGTTTATTCTAAGGGAAGTCATGGTTGGTAAACTTAAAGGTCTTAGACTATCTTTAGGTCCTCAAATTTGTTCCCATCAACAATTTGTGGATGATACTTTGCTAATGGGGGAAAGTTCGGTCTTAGAGGCTAAATCATTGAAACAAATTATTTCTCTTTATGAAAGGGGTTCAGGGCAGAGGATTAGTCTCCCAAAAAGTTCTATCTTCTTTTTGAATACCCTTGCTCATAAAAAAAATAAGATTGTCGAGATCTTGTGGTGTAAAATGGCCTCTTTTCCTGATATCTATTTAGGGGTCGCTCTCTACCAAGGTCTGGCTTGAGATTATTTCTAGTCTAATTTGATTGATAGGTTTTAAAACAAACTTGTGAGCTGGAAGGGTGCTTTGCTAAGACAAGATGGAAAGATCCAATTGACTAAAGATTCATTGTAGAATCTCCCACTCTATGCCACGAGTCTCTTTAAAATCCTGGCCAAATTTTCTAATCTAATAGAAAAGATCCAAAATAACTTCTTGTGGAAAGGTATTAAATCTAAGAATCACCTAAATTTGGTTGCTTGGTACCAAGACTGTATGCCAAAGAAACTCGATGGGCTGGCCATTCGACATATTCATAATTTTAATATGGAATTATTGGCCAAAACATTATGGAGAGTGATTAAGGAATCCAATAAATGGACTACCATCATTGATAATAAGTACCTTCGTTCATCCCAATCTCCTCAAAATATCCTTAAAGGTTCTTGTTTGGCCCAGAATGCTTCTAGCCTTTGGTCAATCTTTCTGACTACTAGAGACCTCATTTCAAAAGGGTCAGAGTGGTTCCTTGGTAATGGTTAAAACATTCATTTCCAGGAAGATTGGTGGGTTGGTGATAGTCACTTAATTGATTACAGTTGGACTGTTTGTTTCATGGAGTAGTATAAATATGGGATTGGCATTTGGGATGCTAATTATATTCAGGATAGTAGCTGGATTAACTTGTCTAATTTTAGTTTGTTTCTCCTTCCTCTCCAGAAATAGATTTCTTTTATCTACATTTCCTCTCTTATTGTTGAAGACTCTCTAGTCTGGGTGGGATCTTCTTAGAGTGGTTTTTCGGTCTCTCAGGTCTTTTATTTTCTCTCAAGTTCCTATGCTCTAGCCCCCTTTTGGTCTTGTCTCTGGAATAAGTTCTTGATTCCCAAAATTTATATTTTCTTCTGGATATTTATGCAAAATAAAGTGCTTTCTATTGATAACCTATGCAAAAGGGGGATGCTGTTTCCTAATCATTGCTTCCTCTGCAAGGAAGAGGCTGAGGATACTGCTCATATTTTTTTACATTGCTCTTATAGTTAGGAGACTTGGGCACACTATATTTGACATCTCAGGTATTTGTTGGTGTTTCTCCTTGCGTCTGCTAGATTGCTGGCTACAATGGTCATGCCCTTCAGATATTCAGGCTCTTAAGTTTATTTGGAATCTTATGCTGCCTCATGTGGCCTAGGGTATTTGAAAGGAAAGAAATAATCACATTTTTAGAGATAGAGATTCTCTGACTGCTATGGTTGCTCACCATATTTAATGCTCTATTAAGGATAATTTCATTACATCTGGTCCCTCTCGAAAACATGATCCAACTATTATTTCTCCAAAGATAGACTGGGACATCATCAACAGATGGCACATTAATTGGGATATCTATAGATCTATTGTTAAAATGAAATACAGAAGACCTAACATTGTTTGGATTTCTCCTGCAAGGGGTAGATCAAGATTAATGATGACGGGGTGGCTAAAGGTAATCCTAGGTTGACAGGTTGTGGGGGAGTTGTGCATGATTACAATGGTAGGCTTGTCTCGATAATGGCACTCCCATTGGGCACCCAGACAAACCATTTTGTCAAGGAAAATATAGCTTACATTGATCTTAGAATGGCAAGTCATGGAGGATTTAATAAGGTGTGGTTGGAGAGTGACGTGTTAAATATAATAAATTGTTTTAACAAAAACCTCCACCTATTTGGATGATTAACCATTTAATGTAGGAGTTCTTTGAAATGATGTAAAAAATTAAGGATATTAAAATATCACATATTATGAAGAAGGGTAATAGGAAAGTTGACCATGTGGCTAATCTAGGCGTGATTAGAGATGATTAAAAGTGGTGGCAGGAAGGGGATTCCTTCCCATTCTAGTTGTGTGAGTTGGCGAGGAAGAAAATAGAAAATCTTTCATCGCTCGATCATTAATGATGATAGATCATGTGTAGGGATTTTCATAGAAAAGAGCCAAGGATTGTTTCCAAATTGTTCCTATGGCTCTGCTTATTTTGCGTCAGCCTGAAGTTTGGTTTTGGTGTTATCTAAAAAATTACAAAAGTAGTACTATAATGGGCAGAGACAAAAATAGAATGGAGTTGTCCTCATGCAAGCTTTGGAAAAAGAATGAGGAGGCGTGGACGGAAATTATGGTTGGGGTTATGGAGCCCTATCTTAGGAAACTTCATGGACAAAATCATCAGCTCACAGACTTATTTGTGAGTAATTGGCATAATGGGGTACTAGGTGTGTATGACGTAGAGTTTAGAATCGATGAATCATTCATTGCCAAGATTTTTTGGCTCTTTATGAAAGGCAAAAAATTCTTCAAGGAAAGGAATAATTCAAAAGAAGCCCTCTCCAGTTTCTACAATAAACAAAGTGAAAGGAGTAGGATTAAGAAGAACCCGAATGGTGGCTACAACCGGCTAGACCTATAAAGTCTCTAGGCGGACATGGTGGAATTCATTATGAGGTACATTACCCTTGATGGTCGCTTTGCTAGTATTTTTTGTTACCATTTCACTATTCTGAACAATTTACACATAACAAGTTAATTTCTATTTGGTTTTATTTATTATCATCCCTGGAATTATGTATTAGTAAACATCCTAAGAATGAGGATAACCTGATTCTTCATGAGGGTTTAATCCTCTTAATCATGGAGTATGTGAAGGCCCATGAGGTCAAACCCTCCCCTACTTTGAAAAACCCTAAGCCTTTAGCCAACCCGGAGGTGCACTATGTATCAAATACAGAGTTTGATGATGCAGAGGTCGAGAAAGCTATAGATTGGAATGATGTTCAGGTGTCAGAGGATTCAGATTATAAACCCTTCGAGGATGAGGGTCCCTTGAAAAAGATCACTCTTGATAATAGTAGCAGTAGAAAAAATCATCCTAGATGGGCTGCTAAAAAGAAAAACCTTGTTTTGAAGACCCACATTTTGGGCCTACAAAATCTGAAAAAAATAGAAGATTGGAAATAAGGTGGTGAATCTTGACAACGAGGATAACGAAATAAAACTTGACATCCACCTCAATGTGGACCCTAATGAGACCAAGGATGATGAAAATAATATTGATATTCTTTTGGGGAAATCAGTGATGTATCAGGAAAAGTGTTTTCAATGGTTCTTTGGGGAAATCAACAATCTGAAATAGGGGATTAAAGAGCTCATTGCCACTTTCACCGAGATTCCCACTCCAGATAAGATTGATGAACTCCTCAAGTTATCCTAGTAAATTGTGAAAGATATCAAGATTATGAAGATTGAGCGTGAGGTGAAAAATGAAATGTTGGAGAAAGAGATACATAAATTGAAGAGTAAACTAAAGGGTTTGGTGGAGGTCAGCATGAAAGCCATGCACAATAACGTCGAGGGTCTTAAGAGAGTCAATGAGGAAATTTCCTTGTGGAAGGAGCAGATGGCCAGAGCACAGACAACCCCAGATAGAAACGTGACAAAGATGAACAAGGAGGTGTAGGCATCCACATGACCGTGAACCAGGACCAGGAGAAAACATCAAGTAACTGGTAGTTCAAGGTTTATTATGGAGGAACTCCATAAGATTAATAATAAAGCGATTTAGAAAAACGTTGAGCTAATGAGAGCTCTTTCTTAGTTTTTTTGCTGTTGCGTCTTGTTTAGGTCTATTTTTTGTGGTCTTTTGTTCCAGGTTGAATCACCTGTTTCTATAGCTGGTTAGCAGTTGGTTAGACTATGTTTATTATGCTTTATTTTATGTTGGATTTGGGTTTTGGGTCCCTATAAAACACATTTATCTTAATAAAAAACAAACTAGATCATTGAAGGCATAGCTTGTCTATGCATTGAAAATTTGAAACCAAATAGCATATGGAAAAAATCAAAATGCTTAACTGAAGAAGCAACCAAGATTTATCCTCATTAACAAAAAGAGAGATTAAAAAAAATACAAGTTGTGAATTTTTTGCGTTTGTATAATGATGTGATGAATAGTTGCAAATAAATATTTGCAATATTGATTTTAGTTCCTTTGATACATTATCACTTGTTATTGACAATGCTACCTATCAACATTGAAAAATTAGTATTGAACAAAATATTATATTATTGTCTTGAGTTATGAGAACATTTCAATAATATATAAAAGTTTGAATGAAAGAAAATACCAATAAACACCAATAATTGAAATTTTAATATTTGTTTTAAATCGTTTGTTCTTTAATTTGATAAAAGATAGATATTTGTTTTATATTGAAAAAATTCAATTAGTAATTATTATTATAAATTGCGGATACAAAAGTATTTATCTTAAAAACAAGTACTAATAAGAAATGATTTTGTTTTTATAATGCGCAAAAATATTATTATATAATTGGATAATGGTTTTTAACATGAAATTCGTCATTGGTTTTGTACATTTATAATTCTGCCTAATTCACATGCAATTCACACAGAGGTGATGAATTACTTAAATGAAGGCCTATTTGAACACAAGAATTTGTCCATGCGAGCAGTACAAAGGTACAGGATGTTTCTCTGGAACCAAATTCTCGAAACTCATCGTTGTCAATGTTTCAGTCACCATATTTTATTCGTGTCATATTGGATTGGAATTGTTGTACTACACATGCCTCTAGCGCTGTTCATGAATTAAAACCAAAGAGCTTGCAGTGCATTGGAATCAACTATTTATGCCCAGGTTCCATTGGAGAACTTGGAGTGATAAATTCATTCTCTATGGTCTGAGTGAGCATAAACTTATTAGACGTAATAGTAAGGTATTAGAGTTATTGGAATGAGTTTTCAGCATCTCTTGAAGAAAATGATTATTCCATGGCTGAATATTTCTGGTGCCTATTCTAGCATAAAACACGCTCTATCGAATGGAGCTCCCCATTTTGGTCACACGCGTGTTTTCTAGAGCTGCTCAACATAGGTCCAGAATTCATTCCTTTTACGAGAGGCAAATTAATAGCATGAAGAGACCAGTTAAGTCCATATTCCCTTGCTTATCTTTTCTTATATCACAAACATTCATTTGAAAGAGAGGTCTGGAGCTTGACACAAAAATGTTTCGAGGCTAGTAGAATCTCTATTTTAAAATATTTTATTCATGGTTGTCAGGCCCCACCTATAAACAGACATAGACATTTCATGTTTCAACGTTACTTTAAGTTTGATTCGAATGCTATGGACATTGGTTTATTAACTTATCTCGATTTCATTTATTGATGGATGTAGAACAATATAATAATTCCTTTCAAATCTTAAATATATGTAAGGTAAAAATGATTGTTCAATGGAATTTAGTTAATATGTATAATTAGTTTAAAATGAGCAAATATTTTTAAATGGATCGAATATAGGGATTTTACCAATGGTGAATGAAGTGAAAGAAAACATTTTATGTCTTACAATGATTGTAAGTTATCAAGATTGCCATTACTTTTCATGTTGGACAATTAGATGATCATTATGGAGATTTTATGAGATATTGGATCTTGTCTAAATTGCTTATGCTGGTGCAAGTGATTTGTGTTTAGATGGATGGTCAATAAATTCCTAGCAACATGCTCAAATAATGAAGCAAAGAGGTATGTCAATTACATCTATACATTTTGTACTTATTATGATATAGATGGGATATCAAATCTATAATTAGACCACATTTTCATTGCATTCATGTATAGTACTCTTCTCTAAAAATTATTAAGGGGATGATGACTCTTTTGCTTCAATGTTTCAAAAAAATTCTAATATGTTTAAAATGAATTTTATTGATAGATGATATCAACATTTTCCCTCTTGTAGTGAAAATAATAGTTATGAGGATTTTTGTCATTGAAATCTATAGATACATTTGAATATTTGATGTTAATTTGATATTGTGAGTTTTCATTCTTCATATATTATTATTAATGATAAATTATAGAGTGAAAAAAAAGATGATAAATTATTATGTGCTTTGAATGTGAATTGATTTATGTAACAACTGAAGAGAAATGCCATAATTATAACCATATATTTACATTGATATCAAACACGTTTATTTCTTAGTTGAACTCATTCATATTGACTATTTCCACTCTAAGTTACTCCAATAATTCACCATCATGAGACAATTTGACAACTAATAGTGAAACCTGTAAAGTGGGTTATCATTTGTATGCATTGAAATTTGGTTATTTGGTTTCAGAAATAGTTAGATATTAAATGTGTTGGAAATGGAACAATTCCTTACCAGACAATGCCTCAGTTGATCTTGCCATTATTTCTCTAGTTAACAGCGACTCTTGGCCATATACAAAGGCTAGGAAATTTAATGAGATGCTAGGAAATTTTAGTGCGATGGGCCAAATAACATTTAGACCGCGACTTAGTTGTCATCGACCATTCTGATATTACTCAAATCCATCTCTTGGTCAGATTTTGGTTGAGGGAAATCAATTAATGGTCAGATCAGACCATGTCGTCCACGCCATCATTGGTACTTAGCATCCTTCTCAGCTGCTCCATGGTCATTCACTTTTGGATATCTCACCCTTTCTCAATAAATTTGCTAGCTAAACACTCATCCAGCATTCACGCTGCAAGAGGTTGAAGTTCTATTTTTGGGGAAAGGCGTGAGGAGGAGGTCGCGTATTTATTTTTTTGGACTTCACGCCATGGAGGTGGTTCGTGGTGAAAGAGAAAATGGAATGGCACAATAACGGGGAAATGAAAGGATGTGACATTTAGCTTTGCAGACACCGATTGCATTTGCTTGAAAGTATCTGAATCCTTTTTATCCAATCCATTCTATTCGTAATCTGGAAATTTACTGCACTCCATGAGATGACATATCCTTAAGGCATTCTGTAAATAGTTCAAACGCTAATATCAGAAGCTCCGTTTTGGCACAGGTCGGGAGGGCACTGCCAAATAATTTGATTTTATGCCTGCTATTTGTATTTGCTTATACTGGAGTCATGGAATTTCATGAGACCACATTTCTAGGAGCCCTGCCAAGTGCAATTTTGCTGGGAAGTTTCTAAAGCCTCTTCAGAAAATCTATTTTTTTGTGGGTGTCCTCCAATCATGGATGCCATGAGACCACATTTCTTTTATGGAATCTAAAATGGTTCATATGCCTGGTTTGTGCTTCCACATTTCGCATATATGTCTACCAGCATAGTCGCAACGCCAGCATCTAACAAAATCCTCCTGCGTGTATGCTTTCAAGAATTTCACACCCTGTTTCAAAGCTGCCACTTCGGCACAAGCAAGGAGGAAGGAGGTGAAAGTTGTGGATTTGGCTTCATACCTTCCAGGCGCATGTGGAGTTTTAAAGCCCTTCCAACCAATCTATTTTGTGCATAATTTACATCATGGTTGTATGATGTTTTAAAGCCTTTTCAGAAAAACCATTTGGGGCGTATCCTGCTATCATTGTAGATGTAAGGGGTTGAGTCACGGGAAAATAAATTATATTCTGAAAGCTGTAGATGGAAGCAAGGCCCTCTCTGGAGCGTGTGAAGAATCTCTGATCTCAGAGTTTTCATTTGAGCTGGAGAAACTCTGTCATGGGATGTATCTATTGGAAACATGGTGCGTGTCAAGTATTTATCCCCAAGCTCCAATGGTAAGTATTTCTCTATATTTGCTTGATATTTTAAAGACAATTTTGCTGCAGCCCTCTAATAATGATGCACATAAAAGTGGTCGTATTGGTGCAAGAGAGTAATTTGAAGATGTCAAATAAAACTCAACAATCATTAAAATCTATGACCATCATTTAATCCATCAATATCATTAATCTATCAAACTGAACCAGAAAGCCATAGACTGAAATCATAATAGTCTGGTTGTATCCAACAAATCTTAATCAGAAAACTAAATATGTAAACTCCTTTAGATGTTAATGTTATTGAGTTTTATCACCACTTTGCATGTGGCCAATCTGCAACTAGAAAACTTAACAAAATGTCATATGATAAAATCTCTCAAACAGTAATGAATCTAAAAGGCTTATATAAAGTAACCATAATTCAAACAACAAAACTACCATTTCCTATGAGAGTGAGTAGAGCAATGTGATCTTAAAACCCTTTTTGAAATATATTAGATATCATTTCCATCAATTTCCTAGCTTCTCTTGCCTGGTAATCTTGAACAGAGGTAAAATCTATTAAATAGTTTCATAGTCATCCTTTAATTACACCTTTTAGAAAATCTTGACTCGCAAGGATTTTTGCACATGAAAATGGGTAATTTACTATTTATTTAGAAAAAACATTAATATTGTTATGACAGTTTTAAAATAATAGAAATCTCTAAACATTAGAAAACTATTGTGAAGAAGATAGAAACTTATCCTTTTAAAACGCACTTTAAAAATATTTTTATCAAAACAGAAATTTTTATGGGTTTATTGTTATTTCTTTATTTTAAATTATACTAAAACTACTTCAACAAACAAGTTTTAATAGAATTATTGTGGTTGGAAGAACTTGAGGAGTTCCTCAAAAAAAAATATTAAATTTTAGTAATAAATAAATTTATTATTTATGTTTCGATAATATTATTAGACTTTGAATTGTCACTGCATTCTTTATTGGGAAGAATTATATGTTAATTTTTACTAAGAAAATGAAGTTTTGTATCGCTTAAAGAATTTGTTAAATTTATAATCTTTTTAATTCCTTTGATTAATAATATGGATTTATTTTGAATTGAACTTTATTTTAATATTTAGTTTGAGCATTTTATGATGTGAAGTATGATTATGACTCAAAAGGAGTACTAGACATATCTATATACCACTTTAAATAATGAATAATTTATTCAAGCCGATCAATTCAATTCTCATACTTCTTTTTGTTTAAAATAATCATACAATATTTTAGTGATTGTGTAGTTTTCATTTCTCTTGCATTATTTCAAAAACTAGTTTAATTATAAAGCTAGTCATATCTTTTAATTATAGAAAGTGTTTTGAATTATGCTTGTATATGGATATATATGGGGACTTATAAAGAATAAATACGAAAAGCTTCAATTATTATTATTTTTTGATTCAAGTAAAGAATAAGTAAGTTGCATTTAAGATTAAATTACCTTTGAGGTCCATTTCCTTGCTTTGCCTAAAATCAAGTAACTCTAGGATTTTGAGTAGCTCGCGGTGATCAATTTTTTAGGATGGTTATCATGGATCATATTGAACAAAGGAGGTAGTGATTCAAGTTCATTAAGTATTACTAAGGATTCCTCTTGAATAGTCCTAGTCTTTTGGGTTTATGTTTTGTTATGCTTAATTGGTACCAAGTTGATATATTTTTTAACTAATGGTTATGATCATTTTTCTTGTTATATAATTGCTAATAGTGGAGTTGATCATTCACTTATACTATTATTGTTTTGAAATTTATACTTTAGAAATCACTAGACTGCAACACATGACACTATGGTTTGAGCTTCTTAAGATAGGATGTGATAGTCAACCAACATAAGTGGTCCACGCTTGTCAAGTATGTATCTTTGGTTGTTTCTAATCCATTACCATGCACGTGTTAATAATGATAACCATTTTTTGAAACAATAGTATCCTATAATTGTATGGACTAGTACTCTATATCCTGAGTTGTTAAAATTGGTTTCGAGTGATTAACTAAATCTAGGACTTTGTCCTTGTTTCACCTAAGTGGGTGGCAATAAATGAGGAAATTGTTTGGGGAAATAGACCCTAGAAAGGGTTGCATACACACTCTTGTACCATCATCTTAAATGGGGTTTAAATTGTTTAATGAACTATGAAGTTTCCATGCCTTCACACAGGCAACGCCATCTGTGATGAACCCCCGAGACATTAGGTCTTGCTCTTTGAGTTTGATTGATTTTGCCACACCTTCTTATTAATATGCATGCCTTATTTGTCTATTAAATCAATAGTGGTTTATTGTATGATTGATTCAACTAAAGTAATAATATGATTTTTTATGATGATCATGTATCCAATAATCCTTGAGCATGTGTTGAACATCTAGACAAGTAGATAGATTGCAAGTGTAGGTTTGAGAAGAAAGTGAAATACATAATATGGAATTATGAGAGCGACTTGACTGCAGGGAAGGTACATTTAGTTGTATCCAAAAGAAGCTTTATGTTATTGTTTAACATTTAAGATTGGGTGAAAAGGTTACATGCCATATTTTACTACTGCTTGTAGTTTTACAAATGCATTATGTGGAGTCCTAAACAAAATTGCTCTAAAATTCATAAGTTTGGAGTGTTACAATTAGGTTGTGTAATGCTCATTGAGCTTGTAAATTTTGGGCATTACAATGGTGATTGTGTTTTATTTGGAATGGGAAGAGGTTTCTAAGTGGTGTTATATAAGATTTCTTATTAAATTTATTAAAAAATAATGATTAATTTATTTTAGTTGAATATAATGTAATTTGAATGAAAATTGTGAAGATATAATTTCTTATATTCTTCTTATAATAAAAATGTAAAGTTATTTTATTTAGAGAAAAATAAAATTATCCTTGTTTCATTATAGTTTTAATATTTTTTCATAACTCTTTAGTCATAAAAAAATGTAGCTCAAATATTTAATATTCACTTTAACAAATAAATTGGCATATTTTTTATATTCTTAATTTTTTTCATAATAAAATTTTGATGTCTATTAGAAATAAATTTTAATATTAAGATATGTTTGTTTTCTATTCTTTTTCTTTTCAATTAAAAGTTCACTTCTTTTAATTTTTTTAGAGAATTCTATAAACATATCTTTTCTATGTAATAGATTAGGGCTCAAGTTTAAATTCAATATTTTATAAACATCCTATTATTAGTGTTAAGAGGCATTCTACAATGAGAGAAAGGGATGAAGTGTAATGACATGAGTGCATAAATGTTAACCAAAATTCTTACTTTTTTACACAAATTTGACAACCATTTACATGTCCTAATATTAATATTAATATTAATTATCACCCTAATATTTTCAAACTAAACACCACATAAAAACAAATTATAACCATAACAATTAAAAATAAACACTAGATAAAAATAAAGGGATGCCCTCATAAAATTTATATGTTTTATACACATATAAAATAAATATAAATATATTTTTAAAAATTAATCTACTATTGTTTATTTATTTTTAAATAATGTAATCATAATTAAATTTAAATGTATTTATATGTAGTAAGTATAACAAAAAGTTAAACTAAATAATTTTAATGTAAAGAAAATAGTTTTAGTTAAGCTAAATAATTTTAAGGTAAAGAAAATAGTTTCAATTGATATCTATACTATAATATTATCTAAGTTCTTTTTAAACACTAAATATTTTGGTTATAATTTTGTTCAAAATTTTTGTTAAAGTTTATGATGATTACTTTTTAGAAGAGTACATATCTCATTTTGTGTTAATAGATTAATTTTTTTTTAGAAGTTAACTTCTATATTATTTGTTAATTTGATTGATAGGCTCTCATGACACTATATTATCTTTAAAAAATATGTTTTGAATATTTGTTAAAGTTTGTCCAATTTTTTTAATACATTTTGTAATAAATATAAGAGAAACATTTTATTATGTATAAAACCACAAACACCAACATGCATTGATAGATATAAATAATAATGGCTTCTGGAACAAAAAATACCTGTTTTTACATTATAATAGTTTCATGTCCCATTGGTTGAATGATTTCAATAATCAATTTTGTAGTTCGTGTTGTGAAAAAGTTAGTTGTTATTTTTATTTTTTATTTTATTTGGCAAGGTGGCAATGCCATTTGATATATTTTATTAATAATATATAATTTTTACAATATATTTAAAAAATGGTTCAAACTGAGCTCCCGGAGAAAAGAACTAGCAAGAAAAACTCTAGTCATTGCTCATCAACATGACTATAGAAGAGAAGTAGTGAACAATCCTCTAGCCAGAGCTAGTTACAAAATAGAGATCAGCAAAGGAGCATACGGATCATTTACAAATAGGAGAATGCAAGATCATTTTACAGAATAGGAGTAGGCAAGCTTATTTACAAAATAAGGACATGAAAAAGAAATAACATAGGCTTCCTAGTGAATGAAAAAGAGAGCTCCAAAAATCAAGAGGACTAAACCAGCATCGAAGGACAGATCCATCTTCATGGGATATCTTGAAGGCCCTACAACAAAGAACTCCTGTAACCAAAATTGACATGCCCTTGCACCAAAAAACACGTGCAAACAAAAAATGTATATACTACAGAATGCAAAGAATTTACAAGAAATACAAGGGTCCAAAACATAACTAACACCAACAACATGAGATTTGCGGTCCACCATTATAGACAAATGCCAAAGGAGAAGAGGTGAATACAGAAATGCCAAAGAGAAATGAAGCCCAAATTTTTTTATGCCTTAAATGAAAAGAAAGACGAGATATATCATAAGAAATCTGACAAACCAAAAGAAGTGGCATACAAAGATAATCATGAGAACAACTCCATGCCAAACTTTAAATGGCATATGAAGGATGGATTCCCAAGTTGAAAATAAATATCTCTAGATTTCGCACGAGAAGATAGTACCAAACACACAAACAACATCAATAACAACCAACTCATCATTAATGAATGCCAAGTGATGATCGACCAAAGCAAAGCACCTCAAATCAAAACCAAATAGAATTATGAAAAGGAATACCTCACCAAGAGAAGATAATATCAACTCCTATAAACGAGCAATCATATAATAAGAAAGATTAAATACTTGACTCTCTACAAGCTATACTTAATAGGTTTGGGAAGCTCATCAAATCACACCCCAATCGAGAGAAATCAATAACAATTTTATCACAACCCATATTAGCGAGGCAATCAGCCAATGCATTACCTTCATGATAAACATGTGAGATGATGAGGTGCTCAAACGTATCAAGAAGAGTCCATATTTGCTCAAGAATATATCGAAAATGCCAATTATAATCTTTTCTTGCCATGCAAGCATTAATGACAATAGTTGAATCACCTTCAATATGAAGGTATTTGAAATTGAAATCCTTAGCCATAACAAGACCTTCTAAAAGAGCACAATCCTCGGCCATATTATTTGTGCTAGAAGAAATTGGCATAGATTTTAATGCTAATAAAGAACCCAAATGATCATGAAAAACTATCCCTATTCTTGAATCACTGGGATTTCTATGGGAGTATCCATCAAAATTCAATTTACAAAAAGGGGCATTAGGAGGATGATATTTTATAGAATTTCTATCTACAGGTGTTTTCCGAATGCTTGGAAAGGTGCGTGATATAGGAATAATGATACTTTTCCAAGAAGAAATCATAAAATTATCCCAAGAAGAGAACTCTGAATTCCTAAATTCATATTAAAATATTTTTGAACATAAGCATTAACTTGCTCAATAATAATTCTTTCCAAAATCCCAAGAACAATAGATAAATCAGATAAGTCACATCTAAAAATGTGCTTGTTTCTTTCCCAACAAATGGCCCATATGACTGAAGAGGGAATTATAAACCACAAACAAGAAAATAGAGAAGATGAATACAAAACTATCCAAGACTGAAACATGTCCCATAAAGATAAAGTCAAAGGGACTGAAAGAGATAACTTTTGGAGGAGAAAATGCCAACAACTACTCACAAACTCACAATGAACAAAAATATGATTGAAATCATCAAGGGCGTTACCACATAAGACACAAGAAAAGGAGGTTGCAATATTAAATTTGACTAAACGATCACTAGTCAAAACTCTATTTTGTAGCGCGAGCCAAGAATAAACACCAGCTTTAGGTAATACTGAATTATTCCAATAGAGCAAAAAGGCATGATGAGGAGTATTTTGATTGGTCATTTATTGAAAAGAAAAATATCCTTCTTTAACAGAGTAGTTTCCCGATTTAGAAGGGCACCAAATAAGTTGAACTTTGATGTTAGAAATGAAAGCCACTCAGTCTTGCAAAACAAATTTAAAATTTTGAATTTCATGCAAAGATAATGGAAGAGTAGAGGGATCCTTCCATGAGACCTTGTGAGAAAACAGATCAACACTATCTACATAATCAAACAATCTAACTCCCCATGATTGAGAAAGTACAACTGAAACAAAAGCAATAGAATCATGCTGCGAAAGAGGTGGAAAGCCATTCCAAAAAAGAATATCCTCCCCCAAATGGACCTGCAAGGAGAGAAAATTAGAGACCACTTCCCTACCTGAGACCATAAAGTTCCAAATAGCAGACACTTGTGGAGGATTAGAAATTGTGAAGATCCTAGTAGGATTATGGGAGTCCAAATACTTAGCCTGCATAATCTGGTACCACAAAGATTGAGGATTAGTATGCATAGACCAAACTAGTTTTCTCCCAAGAGCCCTATTTCTTTTAGATAAGTCTTGAATTCCAACACCACCAGCTTGCTTGGAAAGAGACATCCTGGTCAAAGAAATCAGTGGAATCATTTTATCTTCTGTCATGTTATTTTCCAAAGAAAAGATTGAATAATCGTTTCAATTTGGGAGATGACTGATTTGGGAGCTTGAAGAATTGGGTATAGTAATTAGGAATGGTAGATGGGACCATTTTAATGACAAGTATCCTACCTGAAAGAGACAACCACCTAGCCTTCCAAGCATAAATACAAGATTTAAGTCTCTCAATAACCGAATTCCGAAAAGAAGACTTAGCAGATCCCATAAAGAAAGGAATCCCCAAATAGGTAGAAGGAAGAGAGTCTACTAGGAAACCTAAGATATTCACAAGTCTATCAGCCACTAACTGAGTAGTATTAAAAATGAAGATCTTGGATTTATGGCAGCTAATCTGTTGGCTAGATCCAACAGTATAAGTATCCAGAATAAATTTAATATGAGTAGCCTCTTGAATAGAAGAAGACCCAAATAAAAGTGTATCATCAACAAAAAGGTTATGAGTGACTGAAATATCAGAATTAGCAATTAACACCCCCTGCCAAAAGCCTAGATCCCTTTGCTTAATAACCAATCGACTAAAATCTTCTACCATAATGATAAATAAGAAAGGAGATAAAGGATCTCCTTGTCTAACACCCTAGGTTAAAGAAAACTATCCAAAGGGAGCTCCATTAATGATGACAGAAAATGAAGCAATAAAAATTCAACTTTTGATCCATTTACACCAGCTTTCAGTGAAACCAATTTTTCTTAAAACTTTGAGCAAAAAAGGCCAGCAAACTTTATCATAAGCCTTCATCATATCAAGTTTGACCACAAAAGCTGGGATATTGGACGAATTTATGGAATGTAAAGTTTCATGAGCAACAATTGCTCCCTCATGAGTTTCTTGACCTGAAACAAAACCTCCTTGTTGAGGAGAGATGATACGAGGAAGGAGAATTTTAAGTCTTAAATAAATAGCCTTGGTGAAGATTTTGTAAATAGAGTAGCACAAAGAAATGGGTCTAAATTTAGCAAAAGTTTGGGGATTATTAGATTTCTAGATAAGGGCAATATAAGTGATGTTAAATTTTTTAAGGATATAACCACCCCTCCTAGACTCTTCCAAAGCCATTAATAAGTCAAAACCAATAATATCCCAACATTTTTGAAAGAACAAGATAGTAAACCCATCAGGACCCAGAGCTTTGTCAGGGGCCATGGAAAAAACAACAGAATGAAGCTCATCTAAAGAAAAAGGCATCATAAGAAAGTCATTATCCTCATAAGAAACAAGTGACGAGATAGAATATAAAAGAAAATACACATGATGATCCATAGAGGAAGAAGAAAAAGAAGGAGATAACAATGCCTTAAAAAAAGACACCCCCTCCTCTCTAATTTGTTGATTTGAATTAAGGACATAACCAAACTTATAATCATTAATACTAAAAGTTGTAGAAGCAACTTGTTTAAGCTTGGCTGCAGCTTGAAAGAAGTCAATATTCCTGTCACCTTCTTTAAGCCAAACCTCACAAGACTTTTTCTCACAATAGATTTCAACCCGAGAGCAAAGGATCTCCCAATAAGCTTGAAATTTCTTTTGAGCATCATTAGTGGAGGAAATAATGCCATGTCTAATAATATCCTCATTAAAAACCTTCAAATCATTAACAACTTCCTCATTTTCATGAACAATATTCTTAAAGACCAATTTATTCCAAGCCATAATTTGAGATTTCACAAATTTTAGTTTGGAATAAAATTGAAACATCTTAGTACCTTTGCAGAATGGAGCACTTATCCACCATTGCTTTAATAAAGAAACAAAACAAGGATGAGTGAACCACATTTTCTCAAATTTAAAAGAAGGTCTAATGGAGGAAACATGATCCAATTTATCAAAATTGAGCAAAATTGGGAAATGCTCAAAATCTGAGGAGGTAAGAATATTAGAAGAAAAGGAAAAGTTGGTCAAACATAGATTTAGGGAAATAAGAAATCTGTCAAGGCGAGAGGCAATCTGGCATTTAGATCTCCTATTAGTCCAAGTGAAAGAACCATTAGAAGGGAAAATATCCAATAATGCACTGTCTTGTACAAAGGAAGAAAAGTCATCAATAACCTTCTGAGTTGTATGATTACCCCCTCTTTTTTCATCCGGGGAAAGGAGAGCATTAAAATCATCCCCAAACACAATAAAAAAATCATCATATCATAAAACAATTCAGTTAAGGAATCCCAAAAGTTGGTTTTATTTGAAGGAAAAGTTGGACCATAAATATTAAACAGAACAAAAGAGGCTTCAAACCTATCAACCTTTAACAACTACCAATGAGAAGAAAAAGATAACATATCAACTTTGATAGATTTATGATTTCATAAAGTTATAAGACCACCAGAAGCACCCAAAGAAGGAACATGAAGAGCTTTCCAAAGGGACCATTTGGAAATTACATTATCAAAACAATCCTAAGAAAATTTAGACTCTTGCAATAAGATGATATCCACTTTTGAAGAATCAAGAAATTTCTTGATCCTTCCTCTTTTGTCAGGGGCATTTAGGCCCTTGACATTCCAAGATAAAATCCTCATTCATCACAAGGAGAGCAACATGCCCTCCTTGTTTTGTTGGGAAGAAAATTTCTCTACAATAGTGGATTGAATACCAGCCGCAATCTCCTCCTTGATTTTAGCTAATTTTGGTTTCCGACCCCTCTTCTTAGGAGTTTTAACAATAGGGGGGGAAACAAAAGGAGATTGCTCCAAGGATAAATTCTGAGAGAAATCAAATCCATACAAATTAGAAAAAGTTAAAGAAGGACTAACAATAAGGTCCACATGCACACCTTCAGCTGAATTTGGCTGAGAAGAGGAAACATGACAACCATCATGGACATGCCTCGAAGAGGCAGATGCAAAAGAAAAAGAAAATTTGGGAAATTCCTTTGCAATAATCTCATCAAATAGATCAGAAGAAACTTAAAATAAAATATCTGAAGCAATAAGAAGAATCTTCTCTTCAGAAATAGAAAGAGAAGAAGGAGACCTTGGAATGGGAAAAAAAGAATCACTATAAAAAATCAAACTATGAATAATTTTGGTATCATCTGCCACACCCACAAAAGAAGAATGAGGAGAAGAATTAATAGAGTAATGATTTGTGCAACCATTAGAAGGTAACAACAATTTTGGAAATGAAACCCAAGGACAAGAAATTTGAAAAAAACTCACAAAGGAGTAGAGAAAAGGTTCAAAATGAAATTTAGAAGACCAATAATCCTTGAAAGGACTAGGAAGAAACTTAACCGAGTTTGAAGAAACAAAACAAAGCTGACGAAAGGAAAAAAAAGCAAAGAAGAACATGGCCAGAGAGCACAGAAAAGTAAAATCCATCAGAGGCACATCACATACGGTATATCCAGAAAAAGGAACGAGACATGTAACAGAAAGAGGTAAAGGAGCAGAATCCTTAACATTATGATCCTTCAAAGACTAAAGATCCTTACTTTTAAAAAAGGAACATTGGCGAAAATCAAATGAAAAATCTAAACAAACTTGTAAAGGGGCATCAGAATCACCACAACATTGAGAGGTGAAATGGCCAAGTAACGGAGCACAAGAATGAATAATGATCGAATCTTGAATTACCACAAGCTGAATCCACGCACCATATTTGGAGCAAATAGTAATCCCAAAGTGAATGGGTTTAGATAGATTTAATAACAAACAAACCCTATTCGGAAGATGAGGCTGTTCGAAAGGAACTAAATTATGCTTAATAAAGATGCCCAATTTGTTTGCCACAATTTCAACCATATACACATCATGATACTGCAAAGGAAGACCTAGGAAAGTTATCCAGAAGGGAATAAACTATGGCTTTGCCAATTGAATATCAAAATGAGACCAAGCATAGGTAAAAATTCATATCCCAAAACAAAACTACCCTTTAAATCTATGCACACAATCTCTATACTTTTCAAAATAAAAAATCACAATGAAGTATTGAGAATCTTAATCAAATAGAAATAAATCGTTCATACCATCCCAATTAGACTTTGCCCATGTTAACAATTTACCAAAAGATATAAGAGAAAGAAGCTTACCAATGAGGGCAGTAGAATGCAATAACTTCACAGAGTCCTGAATCATGTAATCAGGGAATATAACCTTATACTACATATAAGAATGCGGATTACACCTTATCGAATCAGAAAATGCAGAGGGAGAGTTATAGGGAAGTGGATTTGGATGGAAGGGAGCTCATTTAGCAACACGAATATCATTCGGGGAAGAGAGGAAGTGAGGGTAAGAAACCAAAGTGTTATTTGGCTAGGTAACATAAGATGGGAGGGAAGGATTACAATCCTAGGAGGGAGATCCAAAAGGAGCTAATGGGGAAAAACCATCAGAACGCGGGGAGCCATCACAAATGTTGAATGGCGGTTGAGGCAAAACAGATCTATGTTTCCTACATTTTTTAGAACCAAAAAAGGAATGAAAATGCTTAAAAGAAGTCTTTGGGTGATCAATAGAAGGAGGACCTAGAATGCCTTGAAATATTAATGCCTTGGGAACATAAGATTTATAATAAGAACATGAAGGTTTTGGGACAAAATTACCTATAATTTTGTGAAAATATGACGAAGCTGGCAGGAATTTGTCATAAGCCAAGTCACGCCAGCGACCATCCTTGACAACCCATTGAGGAGAATGATTAGAAGTTTCTAACTGAGCCAAATCATGGTCATCAAATGACACATCTTCTCATCGCATCTGCCTGTGAGGAAGGACCGATGTCATCGTTTCCCGAAAATCATCAATCCTAGCTCCATGCACTTGTTGTTTACAAAAATCATCATCTGCCAACCGTGATACACCTGCATTGTTTAAGAGTGTTTGTGTTGTGTGGTCATGGCCACATAGGCTGTGGCCTTGCCGCCCCACCCAAATTCATCATCCCTGGTTGCCATCACCATCCTCCATTGAATCAACTATCTTCTCCATAACTATAAAATTCTTTATTTTGTTTTGGTATGTGTGTCTGCAGGGTATCCACAACTAGGTTACCTGCAACAGGGATATTATCAACCACAGCCACCTGTATTTATCGGCATGGCCTAAAAAGCCTTCGATGTCTTTTTGATATGTTGAAGTATATGTTGCAATTTAGTGGATATGGTTATATGGTTTGTACAGTATTCTCAATATTATTATCTTGTGGTGTTTCTATTCCACAAGTGTGTTATGTTAATTTATGTGTGATATATTTTATTCAATTATGATGTGTTTTATTGTGTTAATTTGGATTATGTTATTTGCATCATGTTTTTGGTCTGGATAATGAATTTTAGAACAAGTAGGAATATTGTTATAGGCCTCTCCATGGTGTGTAGAGATCCACCTTGAATAATTTGTAGTGGAAGATGTCTTTATGGCCGATTGGTTAACAAGATTTATTGCCTATCTACACAAAACATTTAGTGTTGACTTTGAAGGATGTGTTAGAATGTATGGATCATTGGATTCATCTCAGAAGGATGTGTTAATATGTATTTGGGTTCCCTCTTTCTCTTGGAGTGGACCACCTTGAGTATGTATCAAAGGATGAAGAGGGTAAAGACTCAAATGTTCTAATGCAAGTTATTTCAAGGGTGAAGAGGGTGAAGACTCAAAATGAAGAATCCTTTTTTTGGCTATAGAGGATAAGAATAAGGATATATACCAAATTCCAAGAAGAGAGAAAGATATTGAGAAGACTGCACTACTTGCTAAAGTAGAACCAAGAGCCTAGACCATCAACTCAAGATGCTCAAATCATATGACAGGTGATAAAAATAAGTTAATTAATATTAATAAGTATGATGGAGGATTAGTAAAATTTGCATAAGAATAAGATGCACCTATTTGTGTTATAGGAAGTAATTTGATTGATGGTAATCATAAAACTGATGATGTCTAGGTATGTGCAGGATCATGAGGGACAAAAAAGTGGTGATATACTGACTAGAGTCCTGATTGAAAAATATCTATAAGTTTCTAAAGATATCAAATTTTTTGAATCCAAAATATGCATCACATTCTATGTTTCATATACTAGAGGATTAGAAAGTAAATTAATTTCATTAAGTTTTGACCAAGTTATGGTGGTTAGACATACAAGTTTTTATATTTTAAAAATGTTGTAGCAAAAACATCATAATAAATTATTTATGTCAAAAAGAAATAAAAAAATGTATGTGTCACATATGGACATGATTTTTCTACATATATCTAAAATCTTATAAAAAAATATTATGATTTGATCATAGTTCTAGGGTGATCATATGGGCACTTGCTTCTTATGTTTTTCTTGAAATGTGAAAAATATGATTAAATGATGCAAATTTTGGTACAAAGAATTTATTAACCAATTAATTAAGCAATTTAGTTTATTAATTTGAAAGGTAAATGCATCTAGATTATACCATAACATATCATAAAAATTAGATCTAAAAAGAGATTTTAAAAATCATGCAACCCACAAGTAAGTTTAGAATTATAAATTAGGGTTTTTTTAAAGTCAACCATTAAATTTATGTAATTCAATTGAAAATGAGATCTAGGAGGGAAAATTTAAATTTGAAATTGAATAAGTAATTAGCTATGAAATTATTAACCCAAATTATACAACCCAGGAGCTCAATTGTAGAATTAAAAATTAGGGTTTTTTATGATTCCAACCTCTAAATTTTTGGGATTCAATTGAAAAATAAACTTGTAAATGTAAATTTGAATTTGAAATTAATAAACACTTAGATCTAAGAACATAAATTAGAAAAATAAAGTGCAAGATGTCAAGTTCACCAAAATAGAATGGTGGTTCAAAATTAAGGGTTTTCACCACAAGAAGGGAGAAGAACACTATTTTTTTCTTAGGGATATAGCCTCAAATAAATATAGCTAGGGATAAGAATTCCTATTGGATTCATTGTGTTAGGATTTTATTCCCTATTTTAAGATGAATAGTAAAAAATTTTGAAGTTAGGGTAAATGTGTTGAAATTGAAGTAATTATGCATAAATAGTGAGATATAGTTGTCAAACAGATCCATGAACCTAGATTTGAGCAATATATGAGTGTTTAGATCTGTTCCTAGAAGGCCCTCTTGAATTTTTGGGACTAGAATGCTTGTTGCTCTTGTCCTCCACACTTTTCACCATCTAAAGAAGAATCTGTTGGTGTAAATAATTATTCATCCTGGATATTATTACACTTACTTAAGTTTACTTAGGAAATGCATTTCATAGTAGTTTGGGTATGAGACACTTGGGTGTTTGTGCCACATTGGGATAGTGTGTGTAGGAGAATTTCCACCTTTTATGGTGTGATCTTGTTGTTACACTCCACATTCGGTGGGTGATCCACCTCATGTGGAATATTGTATTATTTCTCCTACCTACCCACACCTATTTCCTACCTACCCTTGTTTCTTATTGAGCCACATGTCATGTTTGTGTGCTCATACATATCCCTAGCCTTGCCTATATAAGCAGGCTCATCTACATTGTATGTAACTATTGAACAATTATTATTGATCATTTTCTATTGATGAGAATACAGTTTATTCTTGTCCCATATTATGTCTCTATCTTGTACATTTCAATGACTTCTTGATCTTGGCAAAATCCAACATGGTATCAGAGCTATTGGAGTCTCATTGATTCGTCTTGAAGAGGCATTATTGTGACGTCAAGAGGCAGATCTGAGGAGCATCGTCATTTGGAGGCGTCCTAGACCAGATCCGACCTCGCCATTGCGTCCGGAAGGCCGTTTCCATGAATTTTGGTTATAAAGTTGGCCTATTTTGGTGAGGAAAAATTTTTTCCCCAATTTTGCTTATCGTACGGATTTTTCGAATTTTATATAATTTTTTCAAAAAAAAAAAATTTCATTTTTTCTGAATTCGTTTTCGAAAAATTGAAAAAAAAATTGAAAAAAATTCGAAAATATCAAAAAAATTTGAAAAGAGAAATAAAAAAAAAAAAAGAGAGATTTTTTGGTTTGGGGGTCCGCAGACCCCCGTACCCCCGTACTCCTGCCTGCAGGTCTGTCGCAGTGTACCCTCGGCTTCCGCTCCATCTGCTCCGTCCTCGCCGTACTCTGTGCGCGTAGTTGGACGAACGTACCGCCTGTCATGCGCCGTCTGTCTGCGCCGCCTCACTCCCTGTAGGTACTCCACGCTAGCTCCGCTCCCGGGCTCCCGCGCCCGCCGCTCCGGCAGCGACCGCGACCACCACACTCCAGCGCCCGCTGCGGCCTGCAGCGCCGCCGCTGCTTGGCTCCGCTGCCTCCTTCTTCCCGCAGACAGTCTCCGCCACATCTCCTCGGCCTCGGCCTCGGCTCCAGCCACCGTGCAGCGCCAGCTCCTCCGACACATTAGCCACGTGGAAAATCGTGCCACATCATCGCCCACATCAGCTGCCACGTCAACTATTCCGTATAGTACGGCTTTATCCAGTCAGCTATCCACGCAGTCATCCGTACGGTACGGATGCCCAGTCAGCCAGGCAGCGAAGTTTTGGCGACTGTCATACGGCCGTCAAATTTAAGACAGTGTTTTTCTGACGTCAGCGCCACATCAGCAGGGTTTGGAAATTTTTGGACCCCCTCTCATTTGCATTTTTGATTTTGCAGTTCAACTTCAAATGGCCATAACTTGCTCATTTTTGCTCCTTTTTGGGTGCAATTTTTTTTGAAATGGGCTAGAATTTCGTGCTCTCCGCAATGGTGAAAGAATTTTTTGATTTTGATGCACGGATTTTTCAGAAAATGCAGTTTTTGGTGACTGTCCCTGAGTAATCCCAGTTTTTGCAACTTCAGAGGCTTCGTTTGGGGTCATCCGACCTCCTTTTTAGGTGCCGTTTTTTTTGAAAGTGCGTATTTTTTTGTCTACTTTCACATGATGCTATCAGATTGATGTCATTGTAAGTAGAAATTGTACTTTCAGATCTTGGCCATTTTTGGCTCTCTTGGTACTTGTATATTTGCTTGAATCTCAGTTAGATTCATTGTACTATTGATTGAAGTCTCTTGTATCTCATTTGAGAAGTTGTAAAATTTGCATCATAAGCCCACTTTGCCTTGTTTTGCAAGTGGCTCATTGTAATCGCACTAAGTATAAAGTGCCAAAATCATCACTTTTGGGGGGGTACTTTGATTGATTGAATTTGGGGGGTGTCTCTTGTGCTTTTGTGCTCTTGTCTTCTTTCCTTTTTGCTGCTATGGGTTCTTCTAAGTTTCCTCTCTTAACTCCACATAATTATGCTACTTGGAAAATTGATGCATGGAGTAAACTTATGGAAAAAGGACTCACTCATTACATTGATGGAACTATTGTTGCTCCAGCTGATCCTAAGGCTGATCCAGTTGGTCACTTAGATTGGCTCACTAAAAATATCATGGCAATTGGTACCTTAAGACAGTATGTATCAAAGGATCTCATATTTCATATTGAGAAATGTACTCTAATCAAGGATGCTTGGCAAAAGTTTCAAGACTTGTATGGTCAAGTTGATGAGATTAGGGGATATCAAATTGATAGTGATCTCACCATGTTAGATCCCAAGAACTTTGATACTATACAAGATTATGTCACTAAGGCAAATGAGTTGAGGGCACAACTCAAAGATTGTGGCATTGATAAGAAGGATACTCAATTGATATTCAACTTGATAGGGAAGCTTCCACAAGAATATGCAGCATTTGTTTCTAGTTTCCAAACTCATAGGATGACAATGGGTTCAAGCTACAAAATGCCTACATTTGATGCTTTCAATGAAATGTTGATGATGGAACAAACTAAGTTGATAAGCATGGGCATTCTTAAGGCTTCTTCTAAGTCTCAAGCATTAGTGGCAAATCAAGGGAACAAAGGAAATCAAGGAAAGGACAACTCAAACAAGAAGAAATGGCAATCAAAGCCTAAGGATAAAGCACAATCTTCTCCACAACAAGGAGATTCATCTTCTTCCAAGAAAGATAATTCACCAAAGAGAGAGAGACCTACTTGTGCTTATTGTAAAAAGATTGGTCATGAGGAACATCGTTGCCATACTAAGAAGATTGATGAGCTCACACATATCATCAAAAAGCATAACATTGATTTGCCTAAAGTCTACAAGAAGGATGATTCATCAACTTCCACTTCCTCACATTCAAAAGGAAAAGGGCAAGCATTCATGGCTTCTACAAGTGGAAAAACTCACTCTTTTGGAACAAGAAAAGGACAAGCTCTATGTGCTACAACAAATCATACTTCAGAGAGATGGCTTCTAGATTCAGGGGCTTCTCATCATATGGCATCTTCACAGTCTATGTTCTCTACATTTGAGCCTTGCACCATGCCACAGATTTTGATGGGCAATCATACATACATGAATGTGATTGGGAAAGGATCTATTGACATTGGGGATAACTCCTTCAATGATGTGTTGTGTGTACCCCACTTGACAAACAATCTCCTTTCTATCTATCAAATCACACATGGCGCAACTAAGAGAGTTGTGGAGTTCACACCTGACTCAGTTTTTATTAGAGACATGGAGACTAGAGCTATCATTGCAACTGGGGTGGTTGATCATGCATCTCGGTTATACTCCTTTTCAGATTTTGTTGATGATGATGATTTCACATTTGATGATTCTACACATGATGATCACACTTATTGTGATGATCCAGATTTTGAGGAGAACTTTGGACACTTGAACATGGGAATTCTCACATGTAACCCCGTTCTTGAGTCTTGTATTTCATCTTCTCATATTGATATCACATCCCCTATTGCACTTGATGATTCAGATAGTGCGACAGTTTTGCCTACATGTGATTCAGTGCAGCAGGATATACATTGTCTTCCAGCTTCAGATTCATGGGATGATTACATGACAGATATTGCAGGTTTGTTTGTGGAATCCTACATTGCAGATTTGGGAGACATCATTGATGACATACATCTTCTCTTTGATGAAGATGATCCTTCTTCGATTGTTGCGAGGGCACACTCTGACCCTCTTGTTCATTCTCTACATGATCATACTTTCGAGGTTGACATGATTGTGGATACTTATGTACAGCAGTTGGAGGAGGTCTCTTTATTCTTTGAGGAGACACATGACTCTTTGGATATTGTTCTACATCCATCTTCACTAGATGTTGGAGTTCCTTTTTCAGCAGTATGGCATAGTTTACCATCTTTGGAAGGGGTATCATTCAGCATCGACATGGGGACACTTGAGCAGTTTTCAGAGATTCCTTTCATCATGAGTTTTCTTCATACATCTTCCCTTCATGATTGGGGACACTTCATGGATACACCTTTGGTTTTGTTTCTTCCTAAGGGGAGGAATGTTGTTCGACGTTCGTGGAGCAGTTTCTTCATAAATCGAGCTTCTATCTTTGGTGCAGATTCTTCATTGAGGGATGATCACAGTTTGACTTCTCTTCTTCTCTCGTATGGGGGGGACCTTTTCCTCACATGGGGTTTTGTTCCTCACATACTTCTTTGAGAGTTTTCTTGTATAGCTTTCATCTCTCTTTTGGGGGAGGGTTTTTTCCCATTGGGTTTTTCTCTCTTTCCCCACTTTGTGAGAGATTTCATTGCATTGGTTTGCATGCATTTGCATTTGTGCATGGGTACCTAACATGGCCTCGTAGCCGGGACCCATCTTGCATTGCTTAGTTGCATTGTAGACTTAAGTGCATTCCCCTAAGTTGCACTTAAGGGGGGGTGTTGATGTAAATAATTATTCATCCTGGATATTATTACACTTACTTAAGTTTACTTAGGAAATGCATTTCATAGTAGTTTGGGTATGAGACACTTGGGTGTTTGTGCCACATTGGGATAGTGTGTGTAGGAGAATTTCCACCTTTTATGGTGTGATCTTGTTGTTACACTCCACATTCGGTGGGTGATCCACCTCATGTGGAATATTGTATTATTTCTCCTACCTACCCACACCTATTTCCTACCTACCCTTGTTTCTTATTGAGCCACATGTCATGTTTGTGTGCTCATACATATCCCTAGCCTTGCCTATATAAGCAGGCTCATCTACATTGTATGTAACTATTGAACAATTATTATTGATCATTTTCTATTGATGAGAATACAGTTTATTCTTGTCCCATATTATGTCTCTATCTTGTACATTTCAATGACTTCTTGATCTTGGCAAAATCCAACAGTCTCTATGAATAATGTTAATCCTAAGAATTGTAGGTCCCCACTTGTTTCTTTGCATAGTGGAGAAGAGAAAATGGTTAGGAATAAGGGTTTTCCTTAGGTCAAACCCCAATTTTGGAATTATCCATGAAATGTAAATGAAATGCAATTGATTTCCTTTTGAGGAAAATGATGAATAATGTATGAAATACTAATTTTATACCTTTTACGGAGATTTTTTTTGTCTCCACAAGGAATTAGGGTTTCATGTAGTCTTCATAAACATAGAACATGAATGTCAACTCCAATGCTTGAAACTTGACATTTCTTGTACTATAATGATTGAAAGAAGATTGGTTGTTTCCTCACTTGAATTTGAATACTTTATTTCCCGATGGATGTTATAAATGATCTAAAAATGAGAGGGGTAGACCTCTGTTTATACATGCTAGTCAAAAAACAACTTAATTTTTTGACATGCGATGACATAGGATTTGGGTTCCCACTCAAATCATGTTACCTTTAAGAGGCACAAAAATGGGCCCTGATTGGGAGGAATAGAGTGCTAGTGCTCTAGTCCTGACCAATCAAGGACACATGAATTTGGTGGAGAAAGTGTGCATGATGATAATTTTAAGTTTAGTGTATGATTTGAGCAAATCAAGGCTCCGATCAGTCCTTGGGATATGAATGCTAAGGTGAGGGCCCAAATGAGGGCGAACTTGTAAGAGAGTGCAGTTTAGGATGCTACAAATGTCCATCATGCATAAATTTAGTTGTTAAAATTAACTTTCAATAAATATAAATGACCAAAAATTAACTCCTCTTGACCTACACATCTTGACTTAGCAGTTTCTATATTCTACCAAGAGATATCTCAACAAACATGGACATTTGGCAACAATGTGAACCTTTGAGAGGTTTTCACATAATCCTTTCTCCAAATGGACACCCAAGTAACATGTGGCTCAATTTCATACTATGCTCTTCACATGTAGGAAGACAACACTCAATCAATTCCCACAAACGGGCATAGCAAATTAGAAACTTAACTCTTAGGATAAAATGAATAAAATATGCAAAATGGGATTAAATAAATAAATTATATCATGATAGGGCTCTCAAAGGTTAAGACACCTTAATCCCAAAAATCTCTCACTTCTTAAAGACCTACAAGAGGTAAAACTCTATCATCTACACAAGGCCCCAAGTACCATTGGATCATCTGAACATCTTAGTGCTCACTAGCTTCATTAGTGCATCTACAACATTCACCAAAGTATCAACCTTCTACATCTTCACCTATTCATCTTCACCCATATTAAAAACTAAGTAGAATTGCACATTAATGTGATTTATTCTAGAATAGAAAGTAGGATTCTTTGCTAGGAAAATGACACTTTGGCTATCACAATAGATAATAATTTGTCTTGCAACAAAACCAATAACAATAAATATTATCTTAAGCCAAATGGCTTCTTTACAAGCATGAGTAAATGGCATGTACTATGCTCCTATAGTTGGAAAAGTGACTATATATGTCTGCTTGCTTATCCAACTAATAGAACCACCAAAAGTCATGAGCACATGTCCACTAGTGGATCTTCTACTTTTAATGTCACCTACTCAATTTGAATCCTTATATCCACAAATGCATATTGAATGTTGATATCTTGAAGGATAAACATTAAAAACCAAGTGAATACTTGAAAGTGCCCCACAAATACCTGAACACTCTCTTAACTCTATCACAATGCATCTATCGAAGATTAGCTATAAACTGACTAAATACTCCCGCTACTTAGAGAGTTTCTAGCCTCATACATACCATAGAAAACATTAACCCACCAACACAACTCACATAAGGAATGCTAGTAATGTCCAAAAATGAAAACTAAATGTATAACAATGAAAAGTTAGGGAATACTTAAAAGTACACCACAAATACCTTAATACTCTCTTAATTGCATCATAATGCATCTGTCTTAGATTAGCCATAAACCAACTAACAACTCTCAGTACTTAGACAATGTCTAGCCTCATACATACCATAGCATACATCAACCTATGAAAAACACTTGAATAAGAAACTCTAGTTATGTCCTCCATCTTAGTAGGAGATTTTAGACAATCCACCATAAAGAATTTTATCATTGCAATACTAGAACAACTAATTGTCTACAAGTTATCATATTCAATCTCTCCAACATGGAACTCACATACTTACTCTGGATCATTTAAATATTTTTACTATGACAATCTCTAGTGATATCAATCCCAAGAATATACCATGTTGTACCAAGACCCTTCATCTCAAACTATGCTACTAACTATAACTTTAAATCTCAAATCATTCTTATACCATTCCCAATAAATAATACTTATCCTTATATAATACTATGATGAGAGTATGACCATTTACATATTTGTAATAAACAAAATATCTAGATTTATATCTCAAAAATCCCAAATACAACACGTAGGTGTCAAAATTTGAGTACCTCATTCTAGGAGATTGCTTCAAACCATACAAATATTTTTTCAAGTTAGAAATGACATTCTATTTACCTTTTCAAAATAATGATCTAGATATGACATGTAAATTTATTCCTTCAAATCATGATGAAGGACTATTGTCTTCACATCTATCTACTTGACTTACAAATCATAAGATACTACGACTGATAATAGGAACCAAATGTTTGGTAACTTTTCAAGAAGAGAGAATATATCCTCACAATCTATTGCCACCACTTGGGAATACCCCTTCATGACCAGCCATGATCTATGGTTCTCATAACTACCATCTTGACCCAATTTCTTCTTGAACACTCTTAGATCTAATATATTTTCATCGTTTATACAAAGGTACTAGATCATATTTAGTTTTTCTTCAATGCAACCATCTCTTCTTGCATTGATACGATCTAGGAATCTACATCATGCATATCAATTGCCTCTCTAGTAGTCCTAGCCTCATAAGTGTTATCTATGAAAGGAAATATGTAACTAGAATCCAATAGTTAATATCCAAACATGCGTAGATCACCTTAATCTCTAAGGTTTATGCTCATTATCCTCTTCATAAATATAAAAGATAGTAGACATTTACACATCATCAATTCCAACAATAGATCATAGTTCATCTTTCTTTCAGGTAGGTGGAACTTAATTACCTTCTATTTCTCTTCTTTCTTTGGTTGCAAATCAATAGTGGAAGGTTTCAACTATTGGAGAGTATCAATTCTACTACACCTTCTCTACATCTAGATCCCAAAGATTCTAACCTTTCACATTGACACCATAGTTGATGATCATACACTTAAACATTGTTACCCAAATTTTATCTTTTCTCAATTGGCACATGAGAATATGCATTAAAAAAATTGTGTAAGATGTATCATTGAGGGCTTCTTACAAAACCACACCTCCATGTTTTCCTTTACAACTAGAATAGATTTAAAAAATTTGGTAATCAAATAACATGAAGTGGCTAAAGCTTCAATGCTAAACTTTGGTTCAAGGCCAATACCACTAAACATACTCCTAGCTCTCTCAATCAACATTCTGTCCATCGTCTCTACAACTCCATTTTCATATGGGGTGTATGGAGTTGTCCTATGTATCTGAGTCCCATGGTCCTTATACAACCTATCAAATTTTTCAAAATAAAACTTGTAGTCACACAAATCTATCCAGCTTAATTAAATAAATATTCGCTATTTATTTGATTAAAAATCCACTAGCTATCAGTTAATTAAATTAATATTTAATTAATTTATCCCCAAACATTCTTCTATTAATTAAATAAATTATTCAATTTATTTTAATTAATTCATTAAATCAAATTCCAATCAATTAAATAAATAAAATCTATTTATTTAATTAAATCCCCTTTTTCCTCTTTTAAATAAATTAAATAAAACATTTATTTAAATCATTATCCCCCCCCCACTTGCATTTTCCTACAAATGCAACTTGTCCTCATTTATTGAAATAAATGAATTTTTATTTTAATAAAATCCTATTTTCCCTCACCCACCAAATCCACTTGCAAAAATCTAATCCCCTTCTAGATTCTTCTAACCCCTTCCTAATTAGCCTAATCCATCCCCTAATTATCATCACATTCCTAAGCAAAATGGAGTCACTTCTCAAAGACTCCAAAGTCTTTGAAAAGCATTTAATGCTTTGTGTGTTCAACAAATTAACCCCCAAAGTCTTCCAAGACCACTAATGGCTCTTACATGACCATTTATGGCTCTTACATAACCATTTATGGTTATTTCAAACTTGTCCCCCCAAACATTTATTGTTTTGACCATATTCATCCATTTCACATTTGCACAAGAGTTTATCCATTGGATAAAAGCTTTATTCTTTGAATAAAGAGTTTATTCATTCAACTAACCTTGACTTTAACTCCCAAGGTCATATCAAGCATTTAATGCTTATTCCCTCCCCTCTCAACCTATCTCACATTGACACTTGTCATCCTGGGATTGGGTTGAAAGCCCTCACATGGATTTGAAATCATTCAATCCTGACCCTTGTTGAGATTGCTCAATCTCAACCATCCATTGCTCCATTTTTCCTATAAATAGAGCCCATTTCTTCATAATCCAGATCGTGAAAACTTGTATGCATTTAACCTATAGGCATTTTAGAGAGCATTTAGCATAGCAAACTCATGTATTGTCATTTTGGTTAAAATAAATCATTTTTGCATCAATATCTTAATATTAGCTTCTTTATTAACATTTAGAACAATACTACAATCTCAATCCTCCATAAGCATCCATAGTGCAAAAAGCTGCTGAGAGCTACACTATTTTGGAACTTGGAGAGGAGAGGAACAAGGGAGAAGGAGCTAAGAACATGCTAAGAGGCATTTGGAGATGCCTCATTATCTTTGTTTCATTAGTTAGAGATATTAGCATGATTTTAGTGTCTCTCTTGATATGCCTATTTAGATTAGTTTTTGATTGACTAACACTAACAGTTTCTTGTCTTGTGTGTGGTTTATCTTAGACTATCCTTGTCCACTTTGCAGGGCATCAAAACTCATTATGCCTATCCATCATCAAACATTAAATTCTCTTAGAAATATATATTTGAAATAGGGATTTAAATTCTTTAAACTAACAAAAAGCTTCCGATTTACTTTTGATGAAATAAAAAAAATTCCTACTATACTCATCTATGAATTAAAAAAAAAATATTGATCTAGATATCGAATGAGCATTAATAGGACCAAATACATCAAAATGAATAGTCCAAAACACTAGAAGGCTTATGAGAATTGGAATAAAAGGAAACACAATGTTTACTTTCATACAATATGAAATGTCTGAAAAAGTTAAATCTAAGATTATAATCATCAAGGCCTTCAACAAGGATGTTATTTTCTAGGGATTTACAATCCTTCTAACCATTGTGATTGAGTCTTTGGTATCATTGAAGTGTTTCTCAACTAGGAGATTTGTCTCTGAAATATTAGCACCCTTATGTACCCATAAATAACATAATCATCAAATCTAGAAACAATAGTTTTCACTTCTACTTGAGCTAATCATGAGTATGAAGAATACAAAGCCCTCTTCTTGGACTGCATAGAAGTAATAATACACTGGAATCCAAACTATTCTAGGTACCAATTGTAACACCCTTAGAAATAACTATAGAACATCTTGTCATCTTTCATCCTCCACTGGGTAAAATAACCTACACACCCACATCACTCAATTTTATCACTAAAAGTAGGTTCTTTTCCAAACTAAGGATATGGAGGACACGATCAATCCTCTTAACTCCATAATCAAGTATTCAAATCTTCATTCTTCCATGACCAATAATCTTTAGATGAAATTCATCACCCAAGTACACCTTCCCACCATCAAACTCCTCCTACTTTGACAACCAACCTCTATGAGAGGTCATGTGGAAATAGTAATTTAATTTTATCAAAAACACATCTTCTAATTCATGTGTTCCCAGAGTTTGTGAAAAAAAAGTGTAAATGATCTTTAGATAAATTTTAGATTTTTTTTTTGTATTAATTATCATAGAACAATTACAAACTTATTACAAATACCAGCTCCTTTCAAGCAAGCTTATTACAAATACTAGCTCCTTTCGAGCACAAATGCAAGCTACTTTTGAGCACCAAACTAGAAACAACAATTGGGAGACCAAGGGTCACAACTTAGAAATCCACTTTAAACAATATGGAAAATACAATCAATGGAAGACCAAGAGTCACAACTTATAATTCCACAAAGATGTCCCTCTTAGGAGTTGAACTTGGGTCTCCACATTGAGAACTCAATTCTTTAACCAACTGACCTCAACCCCCTCGACTAAATTTTAGATTTAGAATCTAAGAAATCCTTTTTTACAATTCTTTCTCCTCTTGTCCTTATATAGTTTTTTGATATGATCAGATTTTCCACAATTCCATAATTTAATAGATTATAATATTTACTCTTAGATTTATCTCCTTGAAGACTTGGATTTACCCTTCTCATCCTTCTTCTTTCCTTTCTCAACTAATATACCATGAGAAATGAGGGCATCCTTAGAAACCTTATAAGTTCTCATTTCCATCTCTTCAAATAAAAATGATGAAACCACACCTTCCATCTTGAAAGTAGTTGTTGTGCTTCCAATGGCCATAACAAAGTGATCCCATGAGTCCAACAAAGAACATAATAAAATAAATCATTTCTATTGTTCATAGATCTTTATACCAACAAAATTCAGCTTGAAAACCCACATATTAAATGCATTCATGTACAATGCATCCTTCTATTAGAAGTATGATTGTCATTGCACCAAAAGATTGACCTGTTAATGCCCGATACAACCACTAAACTTATAGAATCTATAGGATGTAGTTATTCCATGTCACAAACCGAAGAGTTTTGCTACACATGACAAGGAGATCAAGGGTGCATGCCTTGCAATAATCCCCCCAACACAAGTGAGAGGATTTGAATCTGTGATCCAGGCTTTGATACCACTTGTTAGAAGTATGGTTGTCATTGCACCAAAATATTGACTTGTTAATACCCAATACAACTACTAGACTTATAGAATCCACAAAAGGTGGTTAAGCCATGTCACAAACCTGAGTGTTCCATTGCACAACACAAGGAGACCAAGGGTGCACACCTTGCAACACCTTCTTCCTCTATCCTCAAATATTACAACTTCTTTGGCAAGAATAAATTTTTTACCAAGGACTTCCCAAGGTAAATATCTCCAAGCTTCTTCCAAACCTCAACTATAATCTTCAGTCAATGGTTATTTAGGAGCACAAAATTAGAAACATAGAGTTTTATCAAACCCTTGGCTTCCTAATCCATTCTATCTCATACATCCTAAGTAGTAGTTTGATGTTTGATTAAATAAACCATAACCCATATATGTCTATCTATAATCATATCCCCCATTTCAAGTTTCAATATCTCAAAATTACCACCATTAAAATTATTCATCTCTATTCTATTAATTATTTTTGCCATCTCAAAGCTATAAAAAGGTTATGAAACTTTTCTATGTGAAACTCATACTGAAAAAAGATCTTCACCAAAAACCGTTCAACCGAACAATGATAACAAAGTTGTCTAGGATTTGACACTAGCTAAGAGGAAGTTAAGTACAGAATAATTATTCCGAATGTAAAATCTTATAGGAGAGTAAATCCAAAAATTTCTTACAAATCCTTTGATTGATTAAAATTAGATGCACATAGGCAATACTAGTTGAAACACATAAAATAGGTAACAAAAGTAACACCAAAACTACGTGGGAAAACCATTTCAATAAAATACGCACAATCCAAAACACACAACTTAATTGTATTATGTATAAGAATAATTATAATACAATTCATAGAGTCAATCCTCTCTCATGAATAGTTATAATTAACAAATATTTTTGGAGTAATTCTAGTAGCATTATGGTGTGTTAAAAAATAACCAAAGTGTTTCTTGAAAAAAACTACGGAACCCAAATATTTATAGAGCTCATGCATGAAAGGTGGGCACACATGGTTTTCAAAACCACTGCAATGCCTAGGTAGACAAGTGGTGTTTGAAACAAAAAATTTCCATGTACTTGACATGTTGGATATATAACTTTCTAAACCACTAACACCTATCCCTCCATAATGGTAAATTTTTATATATAACAACACCCACTACATAGAATGGAGCCAAATTTCACATTTAGGCATCCACCTTGCATAAATTTACCTACTAAAGTAATCTCATCATTAATATAAATTATAAAACATTAACTCATATTAATCCTCAAGTCCTAAGTTAACATTTTTCATATCTTGCCAAGAGTTACCTCGATAGAGATGGACAGTTGGAACCAAAGTGCACCTTTGAGAAATATATACAAAATCCTCTCTCCAAATGAGTGCCTAAGTGACAAGTGTCTCAATTTCATGATCTACACTTAGCATGTAGTAATCTAACAATCAATTAAATCCCACAAAGTCACATAGAACCTTTCAAACTGGACTCATAGGATATAATGACTAAAATATGCAACATAGGATCATATAAATTAATTAAATTATGCTAGAAATCATAAAGGATGAGACACGTCTCTCAATATTGAGACATATTAATCCCAATTGAATCTTATAATTGGTTATGTCTAAGGCCTATGGAAGGGTTAGATGGTCCTTTTTAAGGAATATTCTTTTGACCTTTGGATTTTAGTTTGACCAGATTAATTGAGCTATGAGTTGTATGAAATCATCTTCTTTCTCTATATGTGTTAATGGTATTCCTTCTTCTCTCTTTCTACCTACTCGCGAGATTTTTTAGGGTGATCTTTTGTCCCTTTATCTTTTCATTATGATGGTTGAAGGTTCAAGAATGTTTCTCAATCATCAAAAGGCTAATGGTTTTCTTCAACACAAAAGGTGGCTAAGGATTGTGATTCTATTTATCATCTTGAATTTTTTGAGGATACTTCTTTGTTTGGTGTCACTAGAGTTCAGGGTAATCATTCATTTTTGGAAAATTTTAAATATGTATATGAAGGATTTATGTTAGCAAAATAATGAAAATAAGTCAAAAAAAAATTCTTCAATTCTATTGTTCTAACTCAACTAAGGATTATTTTTGTCCTCCATTTCAATTGGATATATTAGTCAAATTTATTGGAGAAATCTTATTAATTAGTTTAGGATGAAGGTTAATGACTGGAATTTCTATTGGTTGTCTTTTGTTCATCATATTATGTTTTTGAAATCTGTTTTTCAATCCTTTCCTATTTAAAAGTTTATTATTCTTCACACCCCCAAGAATTTTTTTAAATGATCTTGATTCTCTCTTTGAAGAATTTTTTATGTTCTTCACACCCCCAAGATTTTTTTTAAATGATCTTTGATTCTATCTTGAAGAAATTTTTATGGGCAGGGAATTGAGATATTAGGAAATGAAATCTTGTTAGTTGTGAACAATTTTGTTGATGTAAGCAATATCATGGTCTTTTCCTTAAGAAAATTGAAATGAATAGTCAAGCTTTAGCCTCTAAACATGTTCAGAGATGGTGTACTCAACAAAGTCACCTTTGAGCAAATAAATTATTAATCATAAATATCTTCATGGAGTTGGTTTTCCAAAAGATTCATGATTTGAGATAATAGCTAAAGGCTCTATGATATGTAATACTCCAAGAAGAGGTCCTTCCCTTGTTAAGTGGCATCTTTTTTTGGATATTAATTTCCAAGGATGAAGCTCTCTTTTGGTTAGATTCTCAAGATCTTGTTTCTTCAATACTTTACCTTTTTAGTTCCTGCCCCGCATGGAACTATTGGCAAGGCTTTGCATTAAACAGTTAATAATAATGTGTTGGTATGGCCAATAGCGTGGGTTGATTTATTCTTATTTCAAAGCTATCCTAAGTCTCATTCCACCTTTGATAGAGATATGTGATCGGGTTTTAACCATTGTTTGCAAAGTGGGAGCATTGGCAGACTGTAGATGACGGATGTGGAGGCATTGCAGACCCCAATGCAAGAGAACGCTCATGTTCCTAAACAAAGACACACAAAACAAGTTCTGTGGGTGCGAGGAACAAAGTCTGTAGACATATGGCTATTAGGGTTTTTGTTTTGGGCATGCAGGGCATAGGTGGGAGATGATAATGTAATTTTTTTTTAATAAAGGCATGATTTATTATTTTTAACATTCAGCGGTCACTCAGTGGTTCTGGAGCATGACATGGGCTTTCTTTCCCCTTAGAAGATCCTACAGCGAAATCTGCACTATTCGGGCAAAGGTTTGTTTTTTTAATGTCTAACCCTCGGCTTTTGCGGAATCCCGTTGAGCAAAATGTATGTGTGCATTATTTTTGTCTTTGCGGGCATTGATTTCATTGTTGAAATTTTTTAAAAGGGTTGTCGTTATTTGTCTGTGTCGTTTTGCTTGAAATTCCACTTTTGCCATTTCATTTTACTATTCTTTGCAATCCAATTTGTATAGACATATGTCGCACTTTTGACTACAAGCTGCGAGCTCTCTGCACTCAACATTTTGTGAAAATTGTAAAACTAACCAAAAAAACCTAAATTGCGTATCAATCCATTTGTTTCCTTCGATCTCTTGAGTTGTGCATTGATTCTCTGTGCTTGATCTTCAATGTGATACTTTATTTTCATTTCAGGGTATCCTTGCGGCATTCTAGCTATTCTAATGACTGCATCGATAGCTTAAAGTTTAAGCTTCATGTCTATTCATAATCGCCCAAGCCTTCATGTAACCCAATTCTATATGCAGCAACAGACCTTGCTTTCATTCTATTGATTTATCTTGGTGCAATTTCACCCCATTCACTTTGTTTTCTCTTATTTGCATTTTTGTCCTAACTTCTTTCAGCATCTTTCCCTATTACATCAGCTTGGAGAAATATTCTCATTCCATTTGATTCCCTCATAATATTGAATTAGTCATTATGCCTGGGTATACAAATCTCTTTCCATTTGTGAATTAATTACTTCACTTAGCCTCATGGCTGCAAACATTCTCTTGAGGTAATGATGCCCTAACTCACAATCGTTGCTTTCTACTTTAATTAAATTAGGCCCATTTCTTGGTTTATTGCACCTGCAATCAATTTCTCTCTGAATTTCACTAATTTGGGTTGAATTTCTCCAGAACCTATGCCTTCCATCGATTTCTTGCGCAAATTTGCTTTTATATTTTTCCTTGTTTCGCCATATTGCGGCTGCTCTAGAAACTCGTAAGAATAGTGTATTAACCGGGCACCAAAAGTTTGAAAATTATTGCTCTAAATTCTTTTCTGTTGTGCTTGGATCTTTAGTTTGATAAGTGTAATGTTGCAAGATTTTACTTCAAGATTGTTGGTAAAATATCTGAAATCCTTATATGGCTGTATCCAATGACCAAAGTCTCTGAGTTTCTTACCATTACACAAGACCACCGAAGTTGTGCCCTCAGGATCAAATCACTCTTCTTTTAAGGCCTCAATTTGACCACATATTCCTTTTAAGAATAGGAGAGCCTTTCCTTCTTTTCTTGTGTGAAAGGATTCCACTGACAATCCTAGCTTTGCGTTCCATGATTTCAAATGTAACCCCGTTTTCCAATAATATTGTTATATGAGAATCTACTCTTATTAGACTTAAACTCTACTAATCCATAAACTACTCTGGACATTTCAAAACAAGTCACAATGTAAAGTACTAGTTACTCAAACATCCTTAAGTGAATACAAAACAAGAAATGTAGCACAAAAACAAAAAAAACATAAAAATAGAAGCAGAACACTTGACAATGACAATGACACGAGATTCACACCACACCTATCACTACCACCAATGTTTCCTTTTTTTCTTTAGATTAATTCCCTGTTATGCCATTGTCTTTTATGTCTCTAATCCAAAATGTTGTCTCACTTGTCAAGGTACCATCTTTTTATCTTTACCCATCATCTGTTGCAAATTATCTGTCTCTGAAGTCTGAAAAAAACTGCTGCTCACACTGCTCTAGTCTACTATCTCATCTAGTCTACTATCTCATCTTATTATGCTAACTTCTCTTGTGTGACAAAGTGTGTTCTTGATCTCTGTTTTGTGCATTGCTGCAAATTACCTTTGCCACTACTATCTTTTGTTCATCCATTGATTGCAATCTTCTATGCATTTGCATCTTAACACAATCATCTTGTATACTTGCTACTAATCTTTATTTTTTCCAGAGTCCGCTACTTCAAACATTAGATTCTTTCTACAAAATAAATCCACAACAAGCTTTGCAGTCTTGGGCAAGAACTACGCTGCTCTGCAGCACTTGTTTATGTAGTATGGATGATGTAAAGTTGATTTTAATGAATGTTATTAAATGTGGTATACTTCTCTCTTTCATTGAAAATATATGAGTAGTTGGCTTCAAGATTGGGATAGTGAATCTCGGGCTGCTCTTGCTTCTATTTTGGCTTACCAGCATTGTTTTTCCTTACGTAAGAGTGATATCTTGTGTTGAGCTTTAATCCTAAGCGGATTTATTTAGTTCGAAGTGGTTCTTAATTGTTAGATCCTGAAAATAATGGATTGGATGGTTTCCCTTGATGTAAAAATTTACAGCCTGTCGTGAGTCAGTTGCAATTAGTCGGCCACATTATTTCTTGTTTTTAATTGCAATGGAGGTTGCTAGGAAATTGCACAAGGAATGAATTGCAGTGCTAAAGTCAAATCCGTAGAATATACTTTCCTAAAACATATGACTACTTAATCAAGCATACTCCCTTCGGGCCCACATGATTACTCTTAAAAAATTAGATTTGTAGCATGAATAGATACTACCAATTTGTTTTTGACTTCAGCACCTCAATAAAGTTTGATAGTTTATCAACTCTGTGTAAAGAGTGCCTTCTTGTACTTGATATATTGATAAATAAACTCTTGTATACGTTTCACAACCTATAGGTTTTAAAATACCCAATAAAGAAAGTTATGTTTATAAATTGGGTAAAGCTTTGTGTAATCTTATGCAAGCTGTAAGAGAATGATATTGAAGGATAGGCTCACACCTACAGCAACTTTTTCTTAGGGTTCATTGAAATCTATATGATTTGAAAAGATGTACAACTTAGTATAAGTAATTTAATAGATCTTGTGTGGTCTTATACTAAGTAGTAATTTAATAGATCTTGTGTGGTATTATACTAATACTTGGATGATATAATAGTTACATTTGTCTAATAAATTTGTATATTTTTTTAATTATACAATTTTTAATAGGAAAAATTTAAATATTTAAATTAGATGATTGATTAAGGATATTTATATCTTCATTTCATATGTTGAAATATTAATTAAACTAGGAATATTAAAAAAAATTGTGTAGTGTTTTAAGTAGATATGACTATTAAAAATAAAATGATATTTTAGGATAATTATAATCTTTTTAATATATAAGTATAAAAAAATCAGGATAGAATATTCATCTCTTAGAAAAAAATATACTTAAGATATCCTACAAAAGAAAATGATTAGAATAGGAAAATAAATTGCAAAACCCATATAAGTTGGACTTAAATTGTCAAGCTTAGATATGTCAAATCTAGTGGACTATACTCTCTTAATATATAGTTTATTGTAATTTTGATCTGTTTAGTGACTAGATGGAAATATATAATATATGTAGTGATCTTGGTATTTAAGTTCTTGTCAAAATCTAAGAAAATTAGTGTGTATCTAAGAGGTTTCTCAAATATATTACAAGGAAATTGAGTTATGGTCTCAAAATGGATTATTTAGTGTATACTAGTTTGATTGGCCACATAAATTGTGGTTAACTAGGTTCCATAGATGACCAAAATATTAGTTTAGTAATATTATTTTTCTAGTTCTATAGTGTTATGTTGAATTTTGGAAAAAAAAAAAAAGATGACAATATGAGTTTTTATAGAAAAATACAAGTATGAATTGGCAAAAAATGAATAGCTTGCCAAATATTTTGGTTGAAAGACTATTGAAGGACTTGTAATAGATATAAAATGAACCTTTTGTTTTGTAATGTGAGAACCAGAGTGCTCTATGTATAATATATACAAACATGCTGAGATTCAATATTGCTACTTCAAACAAATAGTTAAATACTGATTGATCAAAATTATGTACTATAATACAAGGGATAAAATAATAGATATCTTCCTAAAGCATCTAAATTATGAAACGTTTCAAATGCTCATAGATATAATTCAATTTATTTTCAGTGGTCATTAAGGAGTAGAATGATAACAATAATGCCCATTCAAATTATTGCATCAATTATCTTTCTTAAACTTATTATTTGTCTTCTTATATGTAATAAATAATATTTTTTATATTGATTAATATGGTTACGTGCTATAATTATCATTTGTAATTTTAAATTCTATATATTACATCCATTTAACTGTCTACTATCAAGGCAATTAAGTTGTTTTGGATATTTATTTATTTTATCAAAAATAGATCAACATTACTAGCCTATTTTCCTCCATGTTATTTTCCCAAAATAATGGTGAATTTCAATAGCTTGTAATCACTAAATTTGTATTTATTATAAATATTGTAAAAATACATAAATAGAGTTTTTAATATCATTTTTGTTATAGTTACTCAAGGACTTGAGCTCCAAAAATCACAAATAAAAACCAAAATATCTTCTTATAATAGAGGGAATCCAAATTATAGATTTGCTAGTTTTGATGAAAGTATATGAGATCAAATATTAGTAATGATGTGCATATGAAATAGCCAAAATCTAACTATGACACCTTTTTTATATAGTTAGGTTTAAGATATAGTCCACTAATTAGGTTGATGCCAACTATCTTAATCCTATTTCATATTACAAGTATGGGATGTGATCACATGCTATGAGAAAGTAATAGAAATATTTTTTATCTCATTAAGTAAACCTAACATGTGATTATCTATGAAAATTTATTAAATAGGAACTAGTTAGATAATGTACCATGTTCACACTATAAAGGGGAAAACTAAATTGGAAATACACCTTTTCACAACAACACTTTTATTAAGTTGAACTTAGGTAGAATGATCAAAATATGTTTACAGGTAATCAAAATGAAAAAGTCACATTTAAAAAATAAAATCCACCCCATGAGAGTGAATAAAAAAAGACAATAGATTTTCCCCTCAATGCGAGATTAATACCAATGGTAGATTCTTAAAAATTGACATGGACAACTATCCATGATTTTTAAGAAATATTTATTGTGTTAGGAAGAAACAAGACCAATGGTGTACAAATAATGTCTTCCTATTCCCAAGGGTGTATGAAGAAAGGAAAATTAATATATGTGAATAATCTAATATAAAATATCCTCTATCATTCATAAGGGTGGATCCAAGAAGCAACCATTATTCTAGTCCAATTCAATAAAGAACAATCTAAAAGCAAAAAACTTCAAGATTTAACATTCAAGCATGATTTCATGTTTTTAATTTATGTTTGTCATGTTCTTGCATTAACTCTTGTAGGAATTCCATAAAGAGAATTGAATTATAATCTTTATGTGAAACTCCATGAGAGGTTTTGATACCTAAGGTACAATCATTTTATTTAAGGATCTCAGTACTATTTTGTCTTTGTGCTCCTTAGGCTACACACTCTCTTTCATAAAACTACTTATTGTGGAGGTGGTTAGAGGAACATGTGGTTTGACATAGGAAAGACGCTATACAATACGACCATATTTTATAATTTTATGTGTGTGCAAGTTTATATTTGACTATATCAAAGTTACAAATGAAAAGAGAATACGATAACATAATTTTTAAAAAATTAGTGATGCAAAAAATGTTAAAAAAATTGGTTACAAAATAAGAAAGAATCATACATAAAAATTAAGTTTTTGTATCTTCTATAATTAATGGTAGGGTCAATATTGTTGGAGTTGAGAAAATACAACACCACAAGAGCCCAAATGAGCTCTGCAAGCTGAAAAACCTGTTACAAGGAGAAGCAAGGAAGCAAATCACAGAAGAAAGAAATACATAGAAAATATGCTAAAAAAGAGAGCTCAATATTCACAAAATGTGTAATGTAAAAAACCTTCTTCTTACAATGAAAAGAAATAACTCAACCTTTAATAGGTCAAGAAACCCTAAAAGGGAAAACCTAGGTTTGCACATAATAATTAATAAAAGAATTAATTATTATGCACCTAAAGTTGGCTTAAGTGTAAAAGAGATAAAGGGAACTTAAATAATTAAACAAATATTGTTTAATTAATCAAGTAGATAATTGAATACTCTAACACCTCCTTAAGCTAGACTTAGGGAGAAGCTAAAACCTAGAACAACTACTGAAAGCAGGAAAGATGGGTCCCGACAACAAGGCCTGATCAGGTACCCAAATACAACCAAAATCTCTATGAAACGGAGAAATAGAGAAAACCACGTGGGAAAAAACTCTACTCCAAAAAGAGATGGAAAAGAACACCACTAAAGCATGAAATAGATGCAAACATTGTCTCTAAGAAACTGCAGATCTGAAGAACATCCACTGAAATACAACATGACTAGGTAGAGAAGACTACAATCTGTATGAGTGCCCTCAAATGACACTACTCAAATCAGAAGGCAAACAAAGAAAACAACTGAAATTGAAGATACAAACGACATGAGAAACCAATGCCTTAAGAGTTGATCAATCGAACCACAGAAGCATTAGAACCAACAGGACAAGCCTCCCCATAATGCTAAAGAGGGAGAGGGACAGGAACACTGAAAAGAACAACCAAGAAGAACTACATGATGAAGAACCAGGAACATCAAAGGTGCTGAGAAAAGTACATGGTGTTGTCAAAGGAACACTCACTAGACACACATCATGAGGTGAATTTCATGGAAGGAATACTCACTAGACAATGGTAGATGGAAACCAAGGCAAACATCAACCCCCTCATGGGACTTCATAAGTAGTGCATGTACAACAAGGCACAAGATGTGCAAGATCCCAAGTAAACAATGAATGATGGCACTTTATCTCAGTGTGTTTGCATAAATACAATACTACAATGATAATAAGACTGGAAACAGAAAGACGAACCAAAACAGAGACATCCTACTCAGAGAAGAGATCCCAGGACCTGAAACAACCAAGATATCCACCAGAGTGCTGAAACGCAAAAAACTAAATAAAATATGCGTGGAGAAGAATTTGGAAATAAAACTCATGTGGCTGGAAATTACACAGCACACGCTTTCCAAAAATATAATTTTTTAAAAAAACAAAGGTCGGATGCTCATTCTACGTCCCCTGGAGTGCAAAACAGAGACCCCACTTTGACTGAAAAAAAACATAGTTAAACAAAAAAATTGGAAAAAAATAACAATATGACGAGGTCTATCTTGGAACTAGCTTTCCGATGCCTATTCATTTTCAAGAAAATGACTCCGTATGTCCAAAATATGGCAAAAAAACCAAACCCCCCTTCAAAACAAGAGGAAAGGGTAGTCTGGTGGCTCTGACGGGTGGAGGGGGCCAGTGGGTGGCACTCTGGTGGTGGCCAAGTGGAGCTTCATTGGTGGGTAGGTGTAGCTCCGGTGGCAGGAAGCTCAACCTTGAGAGCAGAGGCCGCCAGGGTTTGCACCGACGGTGGGCAGCAGGTCGGGGCTACAGGGAGATTGCAGGCGACTAGGCCGGGAAGCGGTGGTGGGTGGCCGGCTAGGGCCTGCAGGGAGGCTGTGGGTGCGAAGGAGGCCACAGGGAGGTAGAGCTGGTGGGGGCTGGGCCCCCAAGAAGCTGCGAGGAGCCGGTGGCGGTGGGAAGCAGCAGCGGCCGGATGAAGCGCCAGCGGGGGCCAGGAGAAGCGCCGACAGGGGCCGGCAAGGGGCCGAGGGACGTCGATAGGGGCCGAAAGGCAGCACGAGGCCCGAGTCCAAGAAAAGATTGCGGCAGCAACTTGCAAGGACTGCATGTTGGCAGGGGGCCCCATGGTACCCTGTGTACTGTGGGGATCCCCCCCAAAACTTTTGCCAAAAAAACTTTTTTATGAAACCCTTGCTCCTTTTGAATTTTTTTTTCCCAAAAAATCAAATTTCGGCCTGCATGCCGTGAAAAGGCAAAAAATATTTTTTTTTGAATTTTTTTCTCAAACTACGTGCTAGGGTTGTACGGCCTAGATCTGGAGAAAAAATACTACCAGAGGCTCAGGAACCAAAACAGGTCAAATTTAATATGACCATAGGGGGTATTCGGGCCTTCTAAGCATGATGGTGAGGTTCGTCTAGGCCCAAAGTGCTCAGAAGAAAAAACCTATCCCTAGGTGCATAAAAATACTTTCTAAAACCCCAGATTTGCTTCCAATGCAAAAATTCTCAAAATAGGAACAAATAGCTGCAGATCTGAAGCTTTGATACCATGTTGGAGTTGAGAAAATACAACACCACAGGAGCCCAAATGATCTCTGCAAGCTGAAAAACCTATTACAAGGAGAAGCAAGGAAGCAAATCATAGAAGAAAGAAATACATAGAAAATATGCTCAAAAAGAGAGAGCTCAATATTCACAAAATGTATAATGTAAAAAATCTTCTTCTTACATTGAAAAGAAATAACTTAACCTTTAATAGGTCAAGAAACCCTAAAAGGGAAAACCTAGGTTTGCACATAATAATTAATAAAAGAATTAATTATTATGCACCTAAAGTTGGCTTAAATGTAAAAGAGATGAAGGGAACTTAAATAATTACACAAATATTGTTTAATTAATCAAGTAAATACCCGAATACTCGAACAAATATTGGCCCAAAATGTTCCAATATTAACATGTAATGCAAGGCTACAAAGAGAAAATCTCAAATATAATATTTTCATCAAGATTTTCTACTTATATATGTCATCATCTTGTGCAAGAGAAGAGTATATTGAACTTTCTACAATCCACTAAGATTTGCAACCTTTCAATATCTCATGCATGAATTCTCTTTCACATATAAAAAGGAAATTTGGATATCCAAATCTCTAATACCATGTTAGAGTTGTTGAAGGAATCAAGCTCCAGGACCTCCTACAAAAACTACAATATCCCTCTACAAGAGATAAAATTAATAGTATAAATTTACAATAACAGAAATAAATATATCAGATAAAATGTTATTGATGATGTGCATATGAAATGGAAAAAATTGTACATATTATACCTTTTTATAAAGTTAATGTTGACAAATAAGAAAAACTAGGATGACAAAAAATCTCTCAATCCTATGTCATGTGACAACTAGAGGAGACTATCCTACAAAGAAAGAAACTAGATATGAAATATCATTGTTCACACCAACATGTTTCAACCTTGGAATATTTAACTCCCATTTTTCCCAAATATACTTTCTTCAAACTAAAGGTAAATTAGATCAAGTTTTTTCTGAGTTTTGAAGCACAATTTTTAAACACTACCATCTTAATGTAGATCTAAAGATTAAAAGAATATTTTATGCTATGACTACGTAAGATCCAGCACTCACATTTTAGTGATAATTATTGTCATCCCTCAGCCTCACCCTCCTTGTTGTTCCCTAATTGAACATAGGCATACTATAACTAGGGTTTTTCAGGATGAGGGGACCATTGTCACTTCCAAGGACACTCATCCCTCATTTTTTATTGGTATTCTCTCATTATATGAATCAAATTTATAAGGAAAGAGTATTGTAGTTCATTCAACAACATTACCTTAAGATAATAATTATTCCTACTCTAAATTGATAATCAAATATTAAAGAGTCTATGGATGGTCAAAGAAAAGTCCCTTATTGTCATACTCATGAAAGATTTTCAAATCTTCAAAAGTCCTCATTTTTTTATTGATTATTTTTTAAAGCATAAAATATTTCCTATATTAAAAATTGTGTCCATAGAAGGGAGTGGTGGAGTGATGAGTGAAGGTGGGAGAGGCTTTTGTGGAGGCACTATGGTTTTTGTAGGTGAGGAAGAGTCTGAGGTAGAAGATTATGAAGATGGAATGGTAATTGTAGTGCTGGGTGAGGTATGGTCACCCCTGCCTCTCGTGAGTATGAGGGTTCATTCTTTATGCCCAACAACAGTGGCTCCTTCCTAGTATTTTCTCTCTCTTGGCCTAGTTTTTTATTGCTTCACTAGTTGTGGGGAAGTTGTTTGGGATCCGAGTGGAGCTTCTAATGTGTGGTTCTTCTTTGGGTTTTTGGTTTCTCCTCTCCCCTTAGACCGTCTTTTTCGCTTAGGGAGGGTTTTGTTGCTATAGGGGGCCTTTGTGTGGGAGGTCCTCTTGTATCTCTAGTGTAGCCTTGATGGATCTTCTCTTGATGATAGTCTGTGTTTTTCTTTTCCTATTCTTTTCAAGAGGTTTTCTGGTGACTTTCAGGATGTCATCTTACCATTTCTCTCAGTTTTTTCTATTGAGGTAAACCATTATTCTATAGAGGGGAAGAGTTGTGGGTTGAGCTTTGCAGGATCTCTCATACTGGGGGTTTTGGATGCCTTGTTGTTTGAGGCTAGGTGTGCTTTTCTTTCTTTCTCCTTTCTATTGGTTTTCTTTTCCTTTTCTCCTATCGAGGTGGAGATATTGGTGGATCTTGTCTGCATGGAGTCTGTTTGGATGAAGCCTCTTTTTTTGCTCAAGGTTTTGGGATCCTTTTTAAAACCCATATGTCCAGCAAAGCATTTAGAGTCAATTTTTTCATTGCTGGACTCTCTTTTGTGGTTTGAAGCTTGGCTCTTTCTCCTAATGGTCTCTATCTTCTTAACTTCTATTGAGGTGGTTCCCTATCCTATAAAGGTAGAGAGGTGTTGTGATGGAAGGTGGAATTTGATAAGATGTTGTGTGGTGGTGAGATTCTTCCTGCTTGATATGGGAGCCATTATAAAACCCATCTTGAAGGTTAGGGATGTCTTTCACAATCCCCCTTTTTCAGGGATTTTCTCTATGTTTATCCTTTTGGTACCTATTTCAGGGTGTGGGAGCCTTGTAAAACCAATAGGCAGGTTGGATGCTAGCAATTTTCAAGGGCCCAGTTTGGCCAATTGTTGTTTTTGAAAATAGGTTTTTCTTTTGGTGGCTCGAGAACTATGTTATAGGTTAAGGGAGCCTAGGAAAACCCTTCTCTACTAGTTTTGGGTGCCAGTTTAAATCCCAGGTTGAAGGTTATGGGAGCCTTTCAAAACCCTATGCAAGCTGATTGTTAATGTTGACTTACTTTTATACTCTTGTGTTTTCAAATGTTATGGGTTCTTGGAATCACCCATGGTATCTGTTGAAGGTTATTAGAGTCTTATTAAAACCCTTTTGCATGTGTTAAGCACTGACATTTTTTGTATAGTTGAGGTTGGGCTATTGGTTTTTTATGATTATTCCTCTTGGGAGTGTGGTATTATGGGTTCCAGATCCTAGTAAAATATGAGAGTTTTGATTCCCTTCAAAATCTGTTGTTAGGGGTTTCGAGTCCCCTCAAAACCTATTTTTTCCTTAATCAAAAATATATTTCCTATGTTTGGTATTGATAATACTGATTTACATAAAGATATATCTTCATAACAATTTATTTTTATGTACTGAACTCATAATATATCCACTTGGAATTATAGACCTAACCCTTAATATTCTACAAAATATCATAAAAAATGTCTTGGAAATTTAAGTTGGGGTTTATGATCCATTTCTTGATTAGTCGTATTCTAGAATAAATACAATGTGAGTAGGTCAAGAAGGTAATTTCAATTTTAGCTCTTAAAAAGATTATATATAAGATCCTTTCAAATATTAATAGAAAATTTAAGTTTCTCCATATATTTTAATACTTAATCAATCATGTTCTAGAATAGAAATTTTGTCAATAGCCTATGTAGATCATCTTGGGAAAGGTTTTGGGACTAATTTTTTTGAAATATGATTTAATAATTTTTAAAATACGATTTAATCATTTTTGAAATAGATATGAAAAAGGTTTTTTTTATATGCTATTTTTTATATGAAATATTTAATCATTTTTTAAATAGCCATGCTACCAATGACCTTGAAACCAAATAGCATATAAAAAAAGTCAAAATTCTTAGTTGAAGAAGCAACCAAGGTTTATCCTCATTAACAAAAAGAGAAATTAAAAAAAAATACAAAGCTGTGAATTTTTTCATTTGTATAATGATGTGATTAATAGTTGTAAATAAATGTTTACAATATAGATATTAGTTTCTTTGATACATTATCACTTGTTATTGACAATGGTACATATCAACATTAAAAAATTAATATTGAACAAAATATTATTTTATTGTCACTAGTTATGTGAACATTTTTTTTATATTAAATATAAAGAGACCAAAATAAGGAGAGTTTATACAAAAATGAGGATGGGAGGCAAAGCCTCAGCCATTAACGAGTGGGATTATCCAACTAAACAAAGACAACCTCCTACAAAAACAAAGAGTTACGAGAGAGAGAGAGTATATATAGTGAGCCATATACATCAACTAGAGGCTACTGGACACCTATTGCAGAATCTCATCCTAGTTTTCTATCCATGTTGTCCATCCTTGTGGCCCTTCCATCCACACCACCTTCTTCCGCTCCAAGACCTAGGTAAAAATTTTTAGCTTATCAAAGTAGGGACCTCTATTGTCCCTGAGTTCCTTGATCAATTTCTTTAGAGCCTCATCGAATGCAGTCTGGCTCTCCATAATTCTAGCCCATTCAAAGCCATCCTTCATCTCGTAAATGAACATGGTTTCCCAACCATCCCTGAGGAAATGCAATAGCTTCTCCCTCTCAACATTCATCAAAAAACATACCTGCACAGCAATTTTATAATGTGTGAGTTTCTTAAAAAACCCAGTAAGAGTCCTATCAGTACCTTGGAATTTTTCCTCATTTCTAAGCTTCCAAATAAACCAAAGTATGAAAGAAGAGAGAATTTGCCAAAATGGGTTAGCATCCTTCTTGAGGCCATGAATGAATCCAACAATAATATCAAGAGTACAAACATGTTTAGTAATGGAAATTCCAAACATCAGCCAGACCTCTCTGGCAAAAATGCAATCAAAAAAGATATGCCGCTTAGTCTCACGCTTCCTACATATAGAGCATAGGTCGAAGGCACCAATGTTATTCCTAATAGGCAATCTATATGCAACATTAGTGGCCACCTGAAGCATTTGATTTTAGGGGGGATGGGGGACTTCCATAGTTTCTCAAATGTTTTCTGCCAAGCAAATGTATTAAGGTCAACATACTAGAGGGAGTTAATATGATTGATCATCGTGGTATCATGAGTGAGCAGTTTGTAGATAGACTTGGCTTTGACCTTGGAGAGGAGGGAGCCATCCTTCCATCAGAATGAGAGGTATCTGTGAGCGTCTACATCAGTGTTCCTAGGAAGATCTAGACAAGAACAAGCATTTGTAATCATATTGTAGGTTCTCTTATGCGAGGCAGGGAGGCCAAACTTATTGCTAAGGTCCTCCCAGCTGATGAGATTATCATGTTCCAAGATGTCCATGAGGTATTTAATGCCTTTACTATACCAATTCCTAGCAGAGCAACCTTGGGTTAAAGCGAGGGGTTTAGAGTTATGCTAGAGATTTCACCATATTGACCTTTCCCCATGCAGAGTATTATTACAGTCAATATTAGAATTGGTAATAAGTTTATGTACATGCTCCCAGGCTTTCTAGATGGATTTAAACACCCAAGTGCCTTGAACAGACACAGAGAATCCGCTTGCTATCAGATCACTAAAGGGGAGGGCTTTCCAAGATTTGGTAGACTTGGGGATGCCATTTTGTATGTTATTTCTGACAAGGATCTTCCAAGGTTCTTGTCCTTCCAAGACATGAAATATCCACTTGGCAGCCAAGGAAACTCCTTGCGTTTTGAGATCCTTAAGTCCCAGCCCACCAAGTTTCTTATCTATGTGGCACCAGAGCCATTTGACCACATGGGCTTTTCTTTTACCCTTACCATCAGACCAAAGGAAGTGCTTGATAGATTTTTAGATCTCATAAACTTGGTAGTTACTGAACATCCAGACAGAGGAGTAATACAAACTATAGGAGGAGAGGATTTTTTGGCAGACTTGGATCCTACCAGCCAAGGATAGAATCCTATTGTCCCATTTATTAAGTTTTTTGTCAATCTTTTCTTTGACCCAAATCCACATATCCTTGAGAGAGGGAGAGACAGAAAAAGGGATACCGAGGTACCTGACTATTTTATTGGGTCCTCCCCATGAATATCCAACCTGTTGAAGCCAATCCGGGGGTTCCTCGTTCCACCCAAGCAGGATAGACTTGGAATTGGAGATACGAGCACCAGAGGCTCTGCCAAAGGTTGCAACTTTTGATTGAGGGAGTCAATGTTATGCCTAGAGAGCTCTAGGAAGAGCGTAGTGTCATCAGCAAATTGTATGTTGAGCAATTCAGAGTCATCTGGCATCTTAATGCCATGAACTTTAGGGGATAGGGTATCATCTCTTAGGAGGTAAAAGAGGGCGTCTGAGGCAATGACAAACAGAGCAGGGGCGAGGGGGCAGCCCTGTCTAATGGATCTAGAAAGAGGAATAGACTGGGAAAGTGATCCATTAACTTCAACCAGGGCGGAGGCATCTTTGAGGAGAATTTGGACATATTTATAGAACTCGCTAGGGAAACTAAAGGCTTTGAGTATCATGAGGATGAAGTCCCATTCCACCCTGTCATAGGCCTTCTCAAAGTCTACAAGGAACATGGCAGTATCTTGATTTGAAGTTTTGGCCCATTCCATAGATTCCCAGCTAGTGACAAGGTTCTCCAAGATATACCTTCCTTTAATGAATCCTGTTTGGGTAGAGCAGATGAACTTGGGAAGGATCTTCTCAAGGCAAGAGGCTAGGGCTTTGGCTAGGATTTTATAAGAATTGTTGAGGAGAGTAATTGGCCTCCAGTTTTTTATGAGGGCTTTGTCCCCATCTTTTGGGATAAGTTTAACAATGCCCCTATTGATGGACTCCCCAAGGATGCCACTATCAAATGCTTCAGTGTATATGTCATAAAGGTCTTTGGTGACCCACTCAATATTGGTTTTGTAAAACTCAGCAGGAAGTCCATCGGGGCCTCGGGCCTTATCATCCTTGAGGGCTTTAATGGCAATAAACACCAATAATTGAAATTTTAATATTTGTTTTAAATGGTTTGCTCTTTAATTTGATAAAAGATATATATTTGTTTTATATTGAAAAAATTCAATTAATAATAATTATTACAAATCGTGGATACAAAAGTATTTATCTTAAAAACAATTACTAATAAGAAATGATTTTTTTATAATGCACAAAATTATTATTATATAATTGGATAATGGTTTTTAACATGAAATTCGAGATTGGTTTTGTAAATTTATAATTTTGCCTAATTCGCATGCCATTCACACATAGGTGATGAATTACTTGAATGAAGGCCTATTTGAACACAAGAATTTGTCCATGCCAGCGGTACAAATGTACAGGTATGTTTCTTGCAACCAAATGCTCGAAACTCGTCATTGTCATTGTTTCAGTCACCATAGTTTATTCGTGTCATATTGCATTGGAATTGTTGTACTACACATGCCTTTAACGCTGTTCATGAATTTAAACCAAAGAGCTTACAGTGCATTGGAATCAACTATTTATGCCCAGGTTCCATTGGAGAACTTGGCGTGAGCACAGTGGAGGTAATGGCCATTCGGGTTATAGACAACAGTCTGCATTGGCACACAAAGAGATATGTGTAAGCATTACTATTTTACAAAAGTACATCAAAAAATACAGTACTTCTCAAGTGAGAAAGGGCAAATGTGAAGAATTTGTTGTGCTATGTGGTAATATTATTATAAGGTAGTGATAAATTCATTCTCTAGGGCGTGAGTGAGTATAAAATTATTAGAGGTAATAGTAAGGTATTGGAGTTATTGGAAAAAATGACTTTTCAGCATCTCTTGAAGAAAATGATTAGCGAGTGTCTGAATGGTTTTGCTGCGTATTCTGGCATAAAACATGCTCTATTGAAGGGACCTCGGCATCTGGTCTGGCACGCCTGTTTTACAGGGAAAGGAACCGACTGTTGAAGTCTATACTCTGTCCCGTTTTCTTTTCTTCTATACTCACTTATTTTTTCTTTGTAGTATAACAGTTCATTCGAAAGAGAGAGGTCTGGAGGATGACACAAAAATGTTTGGAGGCTAGTAGAATATTTATTTTAAAATATTTTATTGATGGTGATCGTGCTGTTATTTGGAATGAGAAGAGTATGATTGTGCTGTTAGTTGGAATGAGAAGAGATTTTTGAATGGTGTGATATAAGAGTGTTTATTAAATCAGTTTTGTAATTTGTGCTTTGTAAATATATATTGTAGTGCTTGTGAGTTTCGTTCTTTTCAGTTGATCATGCTATTAGCTTCGTTTTCTTCAGCTGGCTATGCTATTAGATTTTGTAATCAGTGTTTTGTTATTCTATTTTAGAAAATTTGCTGGTTGTCTTTTTTAAATCTTTTTGCTTTAGTTTAATATTAAAAGAAAATATTTATTAAATTTATTAAAAAGTAAAAACTAAAATTATTTTGGTTGAATATCATGTAATTTGAATGATAATTCTGAAGACAATATTTCTTATATTCGTCTCATTATTAAAATATGAAGTTATATTATTTAGAGAAAAATAAAGCTATATTTGTTTCATTATATAGTTTTAACATTGTTTCCTTTTTTAATCATAAAAATAAATTGACATATTTTTTATGTTGTTAAATTTTTTCAATAATAAAAATTATTATCTATTAGAAATAAATTAGAATATTTAGAGATGCTTATTTTTATTCTCTTTTCAATTAAATTTTACTTCTTTTAAATATTTAATTAAAATAAAACATATACTTGTGTATGTAATAGATTATGGCAAGAAATAAACACCATGTAAAAACAAAGATATCCACTCATCAAAACTATAAGTTTTATATACATAATATTAGAATAAATATATTTAAAATAATAATCTATCATTTCATAAGTACAATGAATAGAAAATATATTTTTTTATTTTTTTAAAATAATAATAAGTGTAGAATTCAAATATAAAAAATTAGATTTAAATAATCAAATTTTAAAAATTAGTATAAAAAAATTGTATTATGGAAGTAAAAAAGAAGTAAACATAATAAAATTTAAATGTTTTTTTATTATTATCTATTACTTTTTAGGAGAGTACACATCTCATTTTGTTGATAGTTTAATTATTTTTTAGTAATATTGTAGGGAAGGGAAAATTTATCAATCACCCTCAAATAAGCTTTGTTCATTCTCATGCATCCACTATGCTACAATTTGCTTCGCTATCACTAGGTAGTCCTAGATGCATCCAACATGTGCCTTCCTTGCAACAATTTATTGAATGAGCCTCACATCATTTGAAATCAACTGCTATTCGGTTCCAACTTCCCATTCGTTCCCCTCCTCTTCCACCCTATTTTCATCAACACCAATATCCATGAGGCTCTGAAGTCCTTCCTCCACAAATCTCCCCAAATCATGTGTTTTAGGCCTTGCCAAGCTATTGGTCACAAAGAGAAGGAAGACCATATTTTAGTTCCTTTCTGCACAACTTCGATTGAAATTCTCTACCTCCATAGTCTATACCAAAATAAATTTCCTTACCTCCCTACCTCCTTTTAGAGATATGTAGTAATGATGTGCCAATGAGATTCCCTTCTTCTCATCGATGTTGTTCGGAACTGTATTTATCTGGCCTAGAAAGGAGTGTTGGAAGACCACTTGACAAACTTTCTTCATTCTAGGTTTGCAGATCCTGATTTATATGTAAAGCCCCATGAAAATTGCCAAGATGTTCGAGTTAATTATGTATTTGTGGGTTACTTTTAGGAATTTGACCCCTAAAACCTTCTTTACAACATGAAAAACTAAAGAGTGGATTGATTCCAGAACCAGAGGCAACCTCCTCTCTTATATTTCTCCCAAAAATGTCATCTGCTACTTGGTCACTTTCAGCAAGATAGGGGTGTCCATTGCTATCACTCCCAGCTCTATACAATCCAAAAGAGACAGAATTATTCCTTCACCCATCCTTCTATGGATAAATAGCCACTAATTGAAGAGGTTGTGGGTAGAGATGAGTTCATGCCATAATAGCTACTATTCTCGTATCGTACTTCATATAATGCCTAGTTGTTGCCAAACCTTCTGATAATCACCATCTAATGACTTGGAAACCCATGACTTATCTACCTTGCAATCATACTATTCATTTCCTACCTTTCTTTTCTTATGATTGTCACTGCGTAACTCTCCTATCATTTGACTTAAATGTCATTTGTGAATCCTTCATTGTCCCAACATCACCTATCACATAAAGATCTATCAAGCCATTCGAGAAGATTGTACCTATTACTCTGCTATAATTATATTGATCATCCCATGTACACCATTATCTAGATGCCCATATTGAAGCACCAATGTGATATGATTCCAAACATTCCTTCTTCTTAACAACCTACTTTGCTAGCTCATCCACCACTTTGTTTGCCTCTCGAAAGATGTGGTGTAATTTAAATTTAAACGAATTCTTTTTGTGCCTCCATAATGAGAGTAAGCCACCTCTCAAGTTGCCAATTTACTGACCATTTAATTTTGATGGAATACACTACTAGGAGTGAATCTCCTTGCAAGTGAATTTGTTCTACCCCCATTTTTCTCTTCATTTCAATCCCTTTTAGAGAAGCCTTGAATTCAACTACATTATTTATATTTTCTCCAATATATTCTACTGATTTTCCTATGATTATTCCCTGTTCATTTTGAGCTAGAAAATCTATTCCTACATGCCCTATATTTCCAAAAGAGGGCCCATCAAATTTTATCTTGGCCCACCCTTTCACATGAAGCTACCAAATTGTTGCTTTCTACTATTCAACATTTTATCTTTTTGAGAAATTTCATGATGGTGTAAATAATTATTCATCATTAATATTATTATACCTTACTTAAGTTTACTTAGGACAATGCATTTCATAGTAGTTTGGGTATGAGACACTTGGGTATTCGTGCAACATTGGGATAGTGTGTGTAGGAGAATTTCCACCTTTTATGGTGTTGATCTTATTGTGTTGTTACATTCCACCTAATGTGGAATATTATATTGTTTCTCCTACCTACCCAAACATATTTTCTACCTACCCTTGTTTCTTATTGAGCCACATGTCATGTTTGTGTGCTCACATATCCATATAGCCTTTCCTATATAAGTTGGCTCATCTACATTGTTTGAACATACAACTGACATTCATTGAACGTTTGATGATCTAGTTGATCAGTATTTTCATCTTGATAGAATGTAGTTTATTCCTATCATCTATTTTGTCTCTCTTATTTGTGCTTTACATTGCCTCTAGATCTTCAAAAAATCTCACATGGTATCAGAGTTGGTCCATGTCTCACATGGTATCATAGCCATTAGAGTGCCATTGGTTTGCCAATTGAGAGAAATTTGGGGTTTTGCATTTTGGAGCTTTCTATTGCAGGTTATTATTGCAGCTTGTTGGGTGAGATCTGAGGTCACAATTGGATTGAGGAGGCTAGAAAAATTAAGAATCACCTTTTATTTCATCCAAATCTGACATTCAAGGCCAAATCGAGAGTCGTTTGAAGGAGGAGGGTAGTGACTTGTCCAGGCACTGATCTACAATTTTGGAGCATTTTTGTCCAAATCCGTCATCACCATTATGCTCAGAAGGCCCAAAAACCCCAAGATCGATTATTAATTCATCAAAATCGACCTCTGTTACCCCGAGTTGAAAAAATTCCCCCTCCTGACTTGTTGTTCAGACTTGCAAGTATAGGTCTAAATTTTTTATTTCTTTTTCGGAAAATTCAAAAAATAAAATAAAAATTAATTTTTATTAGGTGGCGGGGGGGGCTTTTGGGGTTTTGTTTCTTTTAAAAATCAATTTTATTTTTTCGGGGGGGGAGGGGGGGTCACCGCAGTACTGTGGATGATGTAGGCTGTGGTCACCGCAGTACTATGGCCCACAGTCCCGTGGCTTGCAGGCCTTGTGGTGGTGGTCCCGCAAGGCTCTACAGTGGCCCCGTAGGGCTATGTGGGCCCCTTCTTGTGAGTTGGGGGGGAATTTTTAATTTTTAATTTTTTTTTTTTAAATAAATTAAAAAAACACTTTTTCGTTATTTATTTAAATGTTTTTTTTAATAAGCAAAAAAAAAAAACTTATTTTATGAAGTTTGTTTTCTTTAATAAAATTTAATTAAATTTTTTTTTTTCATTTCAAAATAAAAATAAAAAATGACTCGCCTTTTATAATTTTTTTTCTTTATTTTTCTAATAAAGTTTTTTTATGGGCATCTAATAATTATTTTTTGTAGATTTTTAAAATCTTTTAAAAACACAAATATCATGGAATAAGTCAAATTGGGAACAATTTTTTTCTTGTCACTTCACACATATCTTGCAATGCTTCCAACCGGTAGTCAAGGGGGGGGGGGGGGGGGGTGGTTGATTTGCTCCTTTATATCTCTTGGCCACATCCCAATTGAAGCCGTCTTTTTCTGCAGTCTTGTACAGGGATTCTTGGTGGTATCATTTTTATATTTGCACTATCATGTTGTATGCTCTTGCATAAGCAATTTTGTATTCGCACTATCATAAAGTGCCACACCTCTTTGTATCTTGTCATTGTTAACATATTTGATGTTATCCTCTTGTACACATAGATTAGGAATATCCTTATGAGACTTGGTGCATGGCTCTAGTTGAGACCTAGATTGTACACATTTGTGCATGGCTCCCGTGAGACTTGGATTGTACCAATATTTTTGCCATTTACGAGTATCGAGATGATGCTCAAAGTAGGTTGTCTCCATGCCTGATTTTCATTTTCTTGTAGCAAGTGATTCCTCATCATCGACTTGGTACCTAGTTTTGTCACACTTTGACATTATTGGTGCAACATTGACTCTCTTTCTTCCTTATGGGGAGGTATTTTGGTCAACATCATTGGACCATCCTTGCAGGAGATTCGACATTGGGGGGGGCCTTCATGGTCTCTTCTTCTCTCTTATTCATCATTGAGAGCATTTTGTGCTTTCATCATCTCTCTTTTGGGGGAGGGTTTTTTCCCATTAGGCTTTTCTCTCTTTCTTCATTTATGGGAGATTGCATTTGCATTTGTACATGGGTACCTAACATGGCCTAGTAGCTGGGACCCATCTTGCATTGCTTAGTTATAATGTAAATTTAATTGCATTCCCCTAAGTTGCACTTAAGCGAGGGTATTGGTGTAAATAATTATTCATCATGGTTATTATTACACCTTACTTAAGTTTACTTAGGATAATGTATTTCATAGTAGTTTGGGTATGAGACACTTGGGTGTTTGTGCCACATTGGGATAGTGTGTGTAGGAGAATTTCCACCTTTTATGGTGTTGATCTTGTCTTGTTACATTCCACCTCATGTGGAACATTATATTGTTTCTCCTACCTACCCAAACCTATTTTCTACCTACCCTTGTTTCTTATTGAGCCACATGTCATGTTTGTGTGCTCACATATCCATATAGCCTTGCCTATATAAGTAGGCTCATCTACATTATTTGAACAGACAACGAATATTCATTGAACGTTTGATGATCCAGTTGATCAGTATTTTCATCTTGATAGAATACAGTTTATTCCTATCATCTCTTTTGTCTCTCTTATTTGTGCTCTCCATTGCCTATAGATCTTGGAAAAATCTCACAATGACACATTGGAACAACCAGCCCCATTTTCTTTTTAAATAGCATATCCTTGTTTGTTAAAATATTATTTTTTCTATTTCCTCTTGGCTGCTTCATTTACAAGCTTGACAAATCAGGCTTCTATTTTTTATACTAATAGCACCCTTAGCATATTTTGATCCTTAAAAATCCCCTGGTTGCTTTTCTTCTAGAGTTCCCAACCTATTATTGACCGAAGTACTATCCATATGCAATTGAACATTCCCTTGTACATGCTCCCAGGCTAGGAGATGAACCACTCCTATATGCTTAAGGGTTCCACATACTAGTGTAACATCCTAAAATTGCACCCCTTGCAATTTTCAACTACATTTGGGTCTTTTCCTTATTGTTTGCGCCTCTCGGCCTGATCGGAGACCTTAATATGCTCGTGCACATCAAAAACACATTGCATTTCAACCCTGCAATTTGTCTTCACCTTGATCTTACCCTAAAATAGGGCATGACCAGGGTGTGGTTCCATAGGATCCATTGGGACTAGGGTGTGGCACCCTAGGATCCCCTATTTGAGACCTCCTTTGATTCTTGCCCCTTGGACCTAACTCAAATTTGAAGTAGGAATTCCCTCCTATGTCAGCCCAAGTTAGAAAATAAGTCAATTAAACACATTGGTGAGTATATAAGAGAGATTTCCCCTATCATTTGACATCTAACACATACACACAAGCGGTCATCAATCATTCAAGAGGTCAATCATTCAAGCATTCAAGAGAAATTGAGGATTTTTAGTATTCCTTCAAGCTTTGGAGTGGCAATAGAGACAAGGTTTCAAGCATTGGAGAGGAAATCAACATTCTACTTCATGAAACCCTAATTCCATGTGGAGACAAACAAAACTTCACAAGGAGGTCTAAGCATTTCAATTTCATTCAATTCAGCATCCCCTTAAAGAGGAGGATTTCTAATTTCAGTCATTTCAGTTACATTATTTCAACCACTTGGTTAATTCACAAACTGGGGTTTGATCTAAAGACAAACCCCTATTCCCAAAACATTTCCCTTTCTTGTTGTGTCCAGGAAATAGGTGTGCAGTTGTACTTTTGGAATTAATCTTTATTCACTAAGATGGAAAAACACTTTTTAACATGTGGAAAGTTTAGAGGACTAATAGGAGGGGGGGCATGTATCAACACATGGTCCCTATAACTTTTATTAAATTTTACAAAGGAGCTCTGAATCATCTCAACTTTGCAAATCCAGGTGCATGGCTGAATCCTAAATCTGTAGCTCACTATTTTCGCATACTTTATCTCCATTTTTTAGCACTTTGCCTTAATTCAATTAATCAACTTACAAAAGAGGGTTAGTACCATTCCAATCTACTTAGTATTCAATCCTTGCATCCTTTGGTATTGGATCTAGTAGATTCATTCTCCTCTTTTAAATTTAAAGTCCCCCAAGTGAAAATTGGAGCCCAATGGATTCCCTCTTATTCCAAGTGGCAAATTGGCTAATGTTCTCCAATTTTCCACTTTACATTTTGGTGAACCCATTGTGTCTTATGCTTACTTCTGATTTTTGTTTTCATATTTGAGTGCATGCAATTTAAAATTCAAATTTTCATTTACAAGCTTAATTTTTTTGCAATTTTGAAAAATTTAGAGGTTGAATGTACAAAAACCCTAATTTTTGGATTCAAAATTGAGCTTTTCATTTGTCTAAATTGGATTGATCATTTTAGATCTGAGTGTTGTTCAATTTTCCAATTAATGTTTTCATTTACATTGTAGATTGTGTAGTAATTGAATTTATTTTCAGATTTGAGTCTTGGCTTTACTTTCAAAATTCATTTTTCCTCCTTCCAACATTCAAAATTTCCAATTTAAATATTTTAAATTAAGCAGTTTATACAACAAACCCTAATTTCTAAAATTAAACTAATCTTATGCAATTTAAAATTTTCCTTTAAGCATTTAATTGATTCAATTAAATGTAAAGCCTCTTGTCTTTTTTCTAAAAATCATAATAGTTGGCCCTTAAGTATGCCCTTTTTGTTGTCATTCCAATTAATCCATTTGTCAAACATCCTAAGTGTGTCCTATTTTGACCTTCAAAGCTTAATTTTGCATATTCTGACATCTCTAATTTCCATATCCTTCTGGAAATTGCATAAAAATCACAAAATCTTGCTTCCCAAAAAAATTTAGAAAAGATTTGGTTGGACTGTGTGTTCCGACCAAGTCACTACCTACTTGGTCCCAGCTTTTTTTGCTCAAAAATTGGGAGCTTGTTTTGACTGTATTTTACTCAATTCCAAAGATTTGTGAAATTTTATTGATTTTAGGCCATCCTAAGGTCAAAAACAAATCTGAATTTCAACATTTCCACTATCAATTTAAATTTTAAAATTAAGTGGCTCACTACGCACACCCTAATTTTTAAAATTAAATTGATTTTTGTAATATCTCAATATTTCAAAATTTTAATTAAGAGGTTAAATTTGGATAACCCTAATTTTAATTTTGACTTTCCCTTCTTTCAAAATTTCAAAATTAAAACCCTAATTTTCAATTTATTTTCCCTAGTGCATGAGGTTTACTACTATTAGTCCTACCTATAGTATCCCCATTAGAAGAAGTTGTAGAATTAAGGCTATCTAAGATTTAATTATCAAGGAAATGGAGCCTAATTTGGATATCTTTTTCAATGAGGATATTTCTGCTTCTTCCCATCCTTCATATATTCATGTTTATCCTCTTGATGATTCTCACAATGAGGAATTACTAACTAGAGTATTTGTTGAAAAATTGGCAGAAATGGACAATAAATTTGACAATATTCAACAATGGGTGAGTCAAGAATACCCGAAAAGTGAAGTTATCCCATTGATTGAAGGATTGAAACGAATGATTCAAAGAGATAAAAATGGTGTTGATATCTTGCATGGTATTTCTCATATTATTGATTCTAATATCATGCCTATGAAGAGTTGTGTTGAAAACCTAGGTTATACACAACCTCCTAGTCAAATTAATAATTCTATTCCTTTGAAAACTTCCATGACTAGTGTTCCTACCTTCACATCAAATATCATGGCTACCTCTACACAAAATGTCATACCTATAGATGTTAGTCATGGGGGTAATACCTCTTCTTTCATTTCTCCTATCATGAGCGTTCCCCTTGTTACTATTACCAAACTTTTGCACATGCCAAATTTGGTGCCCTAATGAAGCCTTGCATTCATTCATATTGAAAAGGCCAAATCATGAGCAAAAAATCAAAAATACATATTTTTTTTTTTCTCTAACTTCTTTGCTTCATGTGCAGATATAGGAGAAGAAATGTAGCATGTGGGTTAAAATGGGCTCCCAAAGAGGTTGAGCTCAGCATGATGATTTAAGAATGTCGAATTCACTCTGCTGCCCAATGAAGTAGTGGCAAAGAAAGGCTCAGAGGTTTTCATGACTAATGCTTTGGTGCAGGCAACATACAATAGCAAGGGTCGTGAAAAGAACTTATCCCACATTGGTAGTGGGGAGGAACTCTTCACTGTTTAAATGTAAAGCCGCACATATATCAAGCATCAAAAGCTTGAAAGATTTTGGCAAGAGGCAACTCGTAGCCTAGTGGACCCTATGCGCACACATCTCAAGGCATCCAAATTTTGTGACCAGCTAGTGGGAAGAGACTAAAGAGTGAACAAGTAAGGAAGATTGGAAGTAGATCATAGTGATCCAATGGCTGTCGCTATGTGGCAATGGTTAGATGCTCGCTAGATATCTCACATGACTTGGCAACTCATGACGTGGCGGGGCAGAGTATAAGACCAAGGACAGGTGGTGGTCCAGTGGCTGCTGACATGGCATGGATGGGTGACTTATGGATTAGATCTTGGCTGCGATGAGTCGTGAAAAGGTTTCATTGAAAGCTCAGTTCCATGAACATCAAGAAAAACTTGGCCACAATGAGTCCTGAAAAGGTTTCATTGAAAGTTGAGTTCCATCAACATAGGGTATATCAAAGAAATCAAAAGCAGTTCCATCAAAAGAATAATATCGATGAAACTACAGGTTCGATGAGACTGGTAAACAGCTTGCCAAGGGAGTAGCTTGGTCGAAAGAAGGATATCTGATAGAGCAAGACACATGGCAGGCCTGGCAAACAGGTGGTGCCCACGCGGATCTCATGAGCCAATCAGAGGGTCACACATGTTGACACGCGGTATAAGAGAGAAAATTAGTTGAGGTTAAAGGTTGAGCAAGTTGAAGAAAGATCAATGGTGATGTGAGAGATCTGACAGCGGCCGCCATACCACTATGGAAAGAAGCTTTCCAATTATCATAGTGACTTGGTGACAAAGCACATGCGTAAAAGGTGAGTGGCTAAGAGATTAAAGATCGAGCAGTTTGAGGGTAGATCAACAGCTGTCGCTATACTGCAAGATGAAGATGCTCGATGATTATCCCCTGTGACATAGGGACTGATGATGTGCTGGTTAAGGTGGCATGTAGCTAGATCCAAAAGCAGTGACACGTGGTGATACCATGGCATAAGAGAAAGTGCTCAGAGAGGCTAGAGATCATGCAAGTCCACAAGATCTGACAGTTGTCGCTAGATTGCAAGGAAAAGTTGCTTGCCCAGTTATCAATGCAACTTAGTGACAAGGTGGGTCCAGGTCTAGATGGAAGACAAAGTGGACCCATGAGAAAATCAGAGGCTGACACGTGAAAAATGTCTATAGATGAGTGGATGTCTATATTTTTTAAGTCAACTTTGAACTTGAACTTTGAACCAGTTCAAAGTGGTTCAATGGTTCAAAGTTGATTATCGTCACTCATTTCTGTGGGCCCAAGATGAAGAGAGCAATGGGAGAGATAAAAGAAAACAAGCAGAGGTAAAAAGAAAGAAGGTTCCTGATAGTTCAGACGGTGGTCACCATACCGCAGTGGGAAACTCCTCGATGGATAATCATGCAGATTTGGTGACAAATGGTGGGGCCTGCTAGAAATTAAATGAAAATTTAACACAAGCGGACATGGTTAATGCAGGTGATCTAGTGGCTGGCAATAAAAAATTGCACGGTGGACTTAGAACTAGTTGTTTGAATGGTGAAAAGCCCGCCAAGCAAGGAGATGAATTTATGCATGAAAGATTAATGCAGATTCTTATTGATTGTCTAAATATGCAAGTGTTAGATACTATTGGAAAGCTCACAAAATAGAGAGATCATTTCCACAACAATTTTTAACAGAAGTTTCAACACGGAGAGAATTTGCCAGGGAATGCATAAGATTTTTTCAGTGGGATTTCTTTTCCATACAGTTACAGTTTAGTTCATCATGCAACTTTCACATGGGGATAATTATTTTTCACATTTAGAAATGTGGATTTCTCTTCATGCAGGATCAGTGGCAGCCCTTTTGAGCAGTAAAGATTATTATTTTATAGTATTCTGCATGAGTTTTTATGCCATTTTTGGGGGCAGATTCGCCCAAGGCTTTTCTCATGCAGTCATTTTGTAGGGTTTTGAAGGGGATTCATCATGATTTCTATTTATTCCTTCTCTCCTTCTTTTCCTCTAGTTCTTTTTTTATTGCATACATATTTTTGTAAAAAAACATTGTAGCTTAGCAGTATTTGAGTTTTGTAACAACACCACTCCTTTATTTTTTCAGTAATATAGAAGTAGATTTCCTTTTTGGTACTTCTTGTATTATCTAGTGAATGAATGATTTGATAATTTCCTATGATTTTTATCCTCTAATTTATCTCATTCAGTCAACTTGTGGTGCAAAGAGATATGTGTTAGTTGCAGGTTCTAGTTTGTGTTAGCTGATTTTAATTGCTTGAAGTTGTGAAAACTTGTTGTTTTCATTTGTGCATGCATTAAATTCATCCCTTTCTAAGAATTTTTTATGCATCTACATGTTTAGTTGAGTTGTGAAGCAATCAAGGTTATTTGTTGAAGGTTTTGTGAGTTAAGGAGGTTATAGATCTCAGATAAGATATTTGGTGCATCACCTTCATTAGAATAGATTTTCATTATATGCAAGCTTTCTATCCCTTTCCATCCCTTTTCTTGTCAAAAGTATTTACAAGAGATTCACCAAACAAGAAGCTGACCTGATCTCCGAAGATTCACCTTAACTTTGAGTAACCCATAGGCTTAAAGGTGTTCCCATCTTTCATAGGATTACTTGTTTTCGAACTTATCATCACGGGTGCAATCCTTAGTGACAACAGTTACCCAATCACATTCACTAGCTATGAATGTTAGTCAAGGGGGAAACTCCTTTAATCACAATTCTTTCATTCCTCCCATGAGTCTTCCAAGTGCTAACCAATCTTCTCCATTACCCACTTATAATAGCATTGCACCTCCTTATTCTCAACCTTTTCCTTCATTCAACAATGTTACTCCTCTATCCCAAACTAGCATGTCTAATTTTAATCTTTCTACTGAAGCTACAATCAATAGTCTTGCCCAAATAGATTTTGTGAATAAGTCTAAGTATAATGTGCCCACATTTGATGTAGTAAGCCAATTATCCCATGAAATTATTAGCATTATCCCTCCTAAACATGTATAAGTCCCTCAATTGGAACTTTATCAAGGAAAAGGTGATCCTTTGACTTATTTTAAAATATTGCAAACTTTGTGTGTAACTTTTCTCATGATCGAAGGTTATTAGCAAAATTGTTTAATAGAACATTAAAGGATAGAGATTTGCAATGGTATTGTTCTTTTCCTCTTTATTATATTACTTCTTTTTAACAACTGGCTAATACCTTTACTCAACAATTTCATAATAACATTGGTCCTAAAGTTACTTTGACTGATTTAATGCATTGTAAATAAAGATTTAAAGAAAAAGTGATGGATTATATTGGTAGATATAAGCATTTTTATTCTCAAATTTCTTTTCCTTTGCAATATATTCAAAATATTTTTATTGCCAATTTATAAAAAGACATTAGGGATAAACTTCTTTTAACTAAGATTACTTCCTTTCTATAGTTGTGCACAATACTTTATAATTATCATATGATTATGAGTCAATTGGAACAATAATCTCCTTACATGGCTTTGAGTGATAAGGGTGATAGTACTCAACAAATGTTTTCTAAGTTCAAACCAAACAAAGGATTCATCAAATTCAATAACAATGATAGTATCAGTCTATTCGTAGGTGCTACAAATGTGCCTCCTTTGTCTAAATTATTTATAAGAAAAAAAAAGAGTTTACTCATTTGAATGAATGTTTGCATAGCATTATGTCTCAATTAATACAAATGAATGTGTTAAAACTTTCTTAAATCAAACCAATTGATCCATATAAAATAACTTCCCCTTACTTTGATGCTAAATCTTTTTGTCAATATCATCATTAGTCTAGTTATGACATTGAGAAGTTTTTTTCATTAATAAGTAAGATTAAAGAACTGATCAATAATAACACTATATTTTTCATAGGTGTGAATGATAAAGGAAACAAATTTGTAGCTCCTCCTTATCAGAATCTTAAAATTTTTACTGATCCTTTATCATCTCATTCCACTAATGTTATTAAGACTGAACATCTTGCTTTCTCTTCCAATGATGTGAGCCTTCAAACTAATAACATGGTGAACCATGTAGACCAACAAGAACCTCCTAAATATTTGTGCATATTATCATGTGATTGTAGTGAGACCATTAAGGCACCTGATGGCCCATTATACATAAGTACAAAAATAAAAGGTATACTCACTAGAGGAGTTCTTATTGATCCTTATTGAGTAGTTAATATGATAAGTGAATAATTTCTCTATTCTTTGCAATTGTATCAAGTGATATATGATGATACTGATGTAATAGTTAAAATTTTTTATGGCTTATCCTGTCCTTCTATTAGTTCTATAACACTTCCTACTGACATTGGCACTAAATGCTTAGATGTTTAGTTTGCTATCATTCCTACATCCGATCAATTTCGTGTGAATTTGGGACATCCTTGGCTCTCTTCCATAAAAGTTATTTCTTATACTATTCACAAGTGTTTAAAATTTTCTCATAATGGTGAAATAATAACTATTAATCATAGCAAATTTCAACCTGCAATGAGGCATGGAGATGTTTATCTTGATTAATTTTTGGTCCAAACAATTCAAGCCTCTTGAACTTAGAAGCATGCTCTTTTTAGATCATCAAAAATGGAAAAATAAAATGAGTTTATCCTTGAGCCAGTCTAGAAATCCAACACCTAGCACCCCTCTTGATGATCATATACCCCTTCTTGAGGATAGGATTGTTCTTCCTCCTATGGAAAGAAATAATCTTCTTCACAAAGAAGCATCTATTATTTCTCCTAAAGAGAAGAGTATACTTTCACCCAAGAAAATAGATATTCCTCTTCCTAAAAAAGAACCTATTCCTTCTCTTATAGATGAGTCTTCTCTTCCTCCCAAAGGTAGAAGAACTCTTCTTCCTAAAAAACAAACTATTCCTCCTGAGGTTACACCTATCCCTCCTCCTCATGATTGACCTAGTCTCCTTCCTACACCTCGTATTCCTCCTTTGTATGGTGCAATTCCTCCTTCTTCATGTAATATAGAGAAATGACCGACCTTTCCCATTTCCCAACCTAAAAGACCTCAACCAATTCATTCTTCCTTAAAATAAGAGATGAAGCCTGTACCTAATTAACGTAACCCTCTTCAACCTTCAGCCAAGACTAGATGAAACCGTTGTGCGAGAGAACAACAATGGAGATGTCATGCTAGATCTTGTGAAGTTGGTTCCCAAACCATTTCTTCACCCAAAATACCAATGGTTGACATGATTCCATTTTATCCTAAACATGATGTTCATCATAATTCTCCAAGATGCAAAATTCTTAAGACAAATGATGGCTCAAGTTCTATTCCTATTAGAGCTCCTATTCTTATTAATATTGATGAAGAAATAGGTGAAAATATTCTTAATGATGAAAATGTTGAGCCTAATATTTCAAATCATGAATATGAATATATTTGCATTGACAATAAATTATCTATAAAACTTTCAAAATCATTAATCTTATCTCCTAGTAACAAACAAAGTGACTTAGCATTAGAGCATAGACCTTATTTGGAACTTGTGATAGTTCGATCTACTATGCTTGATGTCGCTCCTCTTGCACACTGTCCACCTTCCCAAAATAATGATCAATGAGATTAGGGGGAGGATGACGTTCTTGATTAGCTACATAAGCACTATAGACTCTCTCTCTCCTCTCTTTCTTGTTTGTGACATTCTCCTATTTGTTCTCCCTATTCCTCTATTTGTTGTTTTTTATTAAGATAAATAGGTTTTACAGGGAGCCAAAATCCAAATCCATCCAAAAATTAAACATTGTAACTAGATTCTAACCGACTGCTAAACAACAATAGAAATAGGGGATTCACCCCAAAATAGAAAACTACAAAAAAAAAACTAAGAAAGAGATTTCATATCCTGAACATTCTTTTAGATCGCTTTATTATTAATCTCCTGGAGTTCCTCCATAATTAAACTTGAACTACCTTTTTTCTGATGTTTTCTCCTAGTCTTGGTAAAAGGTCTCGTGGACGCCTGCACCTCCTAGTTCATCTTAGCCAAGTTGATATCTGAGGATCTCTTGGCTCTGGTCAATTGTTCCTTCTGTATGTAAATTTCCTCATGGACTCTTTTGAGGCCCTTGACACTGTTATGCATGGCTTCCTTGATAACCTCCACCAAACCCTTAAGTTTAATTTTTAGCTTCTATATTTCTTTCTCCATCTTGTCGATTTTAGCCTCATGTTCAGTCTTCCTAACATTAATAGCTTTCATGATTTGTTGGGACAACTTTAGGAGTTCATCAATCTAATTTGGAGCTGGAATCTTCATGAAAGTGAAAATAAGGTCCTTAATCCCCTATTTTAGAATATTAATTTGCCCAAAAACCCATCAAAAGCACTTCTCCTGATACAACCCTGACTTCCCCAAGAGCTTATCAACATCCATTTCATCATCTTTGGTCTCATTGGGGTCCACATTGAGGGGGATGTCAAGTTTAATTTTATTATCCTCCTTGTCAAAAATCTCCATGTTATTTCCAGTAATCTGTTTTTTCAGATTTTGTGGGTCCAAGATGTGGGTCTGTGGAAAAGGGACCGATTTCTTTTTATCAGCCCATCTAGGTGGGTTTTTTTTTTTCTGCTACTACTAGTACTAGGAGTAGTATTCTATAAAGGACCCTCATCCTTTGAGGGTTTATAATTTGAGTCACCTAACACATGGACATCATTCCAGTCCATAGTCATTTCATACTCTACATTGTCAAACTCCGTACCTAAAACATCATGCACCTCATGGCTGGCCAAAGACTTAGGGTATTTCAGAGTAGTGGAGGGTTTAAATTCATGGGATTTTCACATACTCCATGATCAAGAGGATTAAACCCTCATACAGAACTAGATTATCCTCATTCTTAGAGTGCTTACTAATAGATAGCTCCAAAGAAGATAATAAATAAAATAGAATGGGAATTATTTTGTCATGTATAAAATGATTTAGAATCATGAAATTGTAAGGAAAGATGCTATCAAAGAGGTCATCGAGGGTTATGTACCTCATTATGAACTCTGCCATGTCTGCCCAAAGGCTCTAAAGGGCCAGTCTATTGTAGTCATCATTTGATTTCTTCTTAACCAATTACTCTTTTTCTTAAAAAAAGTCCTACGCTCCATACTAAGCCCTTAAATATCAGCAATAAAGGATTATCCAATTCTAAACTCTTCCCTATACACATGCATCACCCCATATGTTGCTTACATATGTAATAGGGGATTTGGTGTCCGTAGTAGGTTGGTGCCTACTTTATATTGTATGTGATTCATATTTTTTGTGAGTTTTTATTTGGATAGTAGATCCAATAAACTATTCTTACCACATGTGGTTTTTCTCTTCTATATTTCCATGTAAATATGGTGTTTATATGTATGAATGTGGGTTTATATTTTGTATTCTATATGTTGCTAGGAAGTTTTATTAATAGTGAATCCAAATCTAATATTTGTGGAAGTTATTAGTGGTAATTGATTTTTAATCAATTTGAAATAAAAATATATTGATTCATGCACCTCCTCATAGTCTATTGTGTTCCCTTCAAAGATCACATGTGTGCGTATAGGAGAATTCAAGAAAGATGCCTAGATCACCAAGTTTACTTTATATGTGAACATTTATGAAAAGATCCAAACTAGGAACTAATTAGATTAAACACCTTTTTCCACTCTAGAAAGGGGGAAATTGGATAGGAAATAATCTTATTCCCACCAATATGTGCCAACTTGGGAATATTAAACACCCCACAAACCCAAACATATTTTTTGAAATAAAATGCCAATCAGATCAACTATATCATGAGTGGGATTGGAAACATAGGTTTCAAACACTACCATATTATGTAGATATAAATATTTAAAAAACATTGCATGCTATATCTACCTTCACACCAACACTCTCATTTCATGAAGAACTATTATCATCCCCCAAATCAACCCTAACTTGATTGGAACTAGGATTTGCCACATTAAGGTGACCATGGCCTCATTTTAGAGCACTCATCCCTCTTTTTAGATTGGTAGTATCTTATCATATGAATTAGATTTATAAGGAAAACAAAATGTTTATTCAATAGCACACTCATAAGAGGATAATCATGCCTACTTTCCAATGATAGTGACACGTAAAGTAGGCTATGGATGATCATAAAATAAGCCAAAATTTGGTACTGATTAGTCTTCTAAGATTGATACATTTGATGAGTTTATTATTGATAATTTTAATTTACACAAAGATCATCTTGTCATAAAATATATTTTTATGTACTAAAATTATAATATAATAATCCATTTAGAGTTCTACATAACTCTTACTCCCCTATTAACAATCCTTTTGAAAGCAAAAATAGAATTTGAGTTGGAGTTTATGATCCATTCGATGATTAATCATGTTCAAGAATATATTAAATGTTTGTATCTCAAGAATATCATTTCCATTTTATTTCTTAAGAAAATTATTCTTATCCTTTTATTTAAGATCGTATCTTAATTAAAAATTTAGCTCACTCCACAAATTTTAATTCTTAATAATCATGGCCTAGAATAAAATTTTTGTTAATAGCCTAAGTGATCATCTTGGGATATTTTGTTTGTAATATAATTTTTGAAATGGAATTTCTTTAGTTAGTAATCAATGAAAAATGAGGTTGAATCATCTATAAAATAGTGTAAATTAACAACCTGGACCATTAGTACCATACAAAACTTGACTAGGCATTAAAAAATTGAAACAAAATGACATGTAAACAACTATAATTCTTAATTGAAGTAGCGACCAAGGTTTATCATCATGAAAAAAAAAATAGATGAAAAAACATATATAATTTGTGGTTTTGTTGTACTTTTATTATGATGTGATGAATAGTTATAAATAAATATTTCAAGAAGATTTTAGTTCCTATAATGCATTATCGCTTGCTACTTACAATCATTCATATCAACATTGAAATATTAGTATTCTACAATATATTATTTTATTGTCTTAGGTTATGTCAACATTCCAATATATATGAAAGTTTTGACTAAAATAAATATCAATAAATATTATTAATTAAGGTTTTAATACTGATTTTTTAAAGATTTACTGTTTAATATAGGAAAACTACAATTAATAATAATTAATTAAAAATCAGAGATATAATATTTGATATTTATTTTTAACATGAAATTCGTGATTGGTTATGTACATTTTTAATTCTACCTAATTTGCATGCCATTCACACATACGTGGTGAATTGCTTGAACGAAGGCCTTTTTGAAGAGAAGAATTTGTCCATGCGAGCGATACAAAGGTATAGGGATGTTTCTTGGAACCAAATGCTTGAAACTGGTCCTTGTCATCGTTTCAGTCACCATAATTTCTTCGTGGATCATATTGCATGGAATTTTTGTACCTACACATGCCTTTAACGTTGTTCATGAATTGAAACCAAAGAGCTCTCAGTGCATTGGAATCAACTATCTATCCCCAGGTTCAATTGGAGAACTCGGCAGAGGCTTTATTGTTGGGGTTTGTTGATGGTGAATCACAACTGTGTCTGCATTACCAGGCCCAGAGATATGTGCAAATATTACTGTTTTTCCAAAGTACAACTAAAATTACACTACTTCTCAACTGAGAAAAGGGGAAATGTGAAGAATTTGTTGTATTATGTGGTAAAATTATTATAAAGTAGTGATAATTCCTTGTCTAAGGCGTGATGAGGATAAAGTTATTAGCGATAATAATAAGGTATTGGAGTTGTTGGAAAAAAAGAAGTTTTCAAGCATATCTATCTGTTTAGCATGCATGTTTAGCGAAGCTCTTGCCGGTCCCACCTAGAGCATTGGCCCCGGATCTGTATCTCTGGTCTTAACCTGGATGGGATTATCTGATGTTCGTCTGACCGGTGGAGAACACCTCGATGAGAAAGTCCCACCTCTAGGAGAATGATTCCCTCTTCCACATTGGTTCAATCCTTACAAATACCAAAATCTTTTTCTTCTAGCAATTCCATAACAAAGTGAAGCATTGTTCAATCTCTCACTTATCTTTTCTATTATCTGTATTTAATTGTATTCATTTGATTGTGCTAGTATTTGGAATGAGAAAAGATTTTTAAGTGGTACTTATATACAATTTTTTACACTTTTTAAATTTAATAACAAACTAAAAGTTCAATTTATTTTCGTTTAGTATCATGTAATTTGAAAGAAAATTGTGAAGATGTAATTTCAAATATTTGTACTATAAAATTATAAACTTATCTTAATTAAACCCCCCAAAATAAAACTTTATTTGATCCTAGTTTTAACATTTTCTTAACTTTAAATAGTTCTATTTTTTTTTAGAATATTCATTTTAAGAAATAAATTGGAGTATAGTTTTTTTCAAAATAAAATCTTTATTATGTAATAGAAATAAATTCTAATATTATAAAATGGTTGTTTTGTTCTTCACTTTTTCACTTCAATATCATTTGCTTTGAAAAAGTTACAAGATTCTATAAACATATCTTTTGTATGTAATAGATTACTGTTTGGTTTGAGTTTAATATTTTATTAACATCATATTATTTTAATATTTTTAAGTTGTTTTTAAACATTAAATGTTTGGATTATCATTTTGTAATAAAAAATTGTTAAACCTTATCATCATTTTTTTTTAAAGAAGGGTTTGAATCTTGATGGAAAGAACAACACCACTAGCATTTCAAGTTATCTCTAACAACCTCCATTACATCTAGACTAGAGCACTTAGTGGTTCTATCCACACACACACTTCACTATCTCAATCTTTGACAACCGCTAGCCAAGATCACTCACAAACACTTCAATATCTCAAGCTTTTTATTCAAATTTATTACCAAATAAATAAATTTTAATTATTATGCAAGAATATTTCTAATTTCTTTATTTATCTACCAACCTTCCGTAAAAATATAAATATTTATTTTTTTCTTTTAAACACAGGTTGATTAAATGTATAGGTCATCCCTTAAGGCAATAGTAGACCTACAAGATGCAAGATGATCTTATATTATATCTTTGGTAGTTGGTAATGTAGTTCAACTCATAGGTAAATAAACTAGCAAGCAGCAACCAAGTTTCAAGAACAATACAATACTATTATCATCCCCCAAATAAACCTTGATTGAAATATGGATTTATCAATTTGAGGTCACCATGGCCTCCTTCTAGAGCACTCATCCCTCATTTTAGATTGGTAGTCTCTCATGATATGAATAAGATTTATAATGAAAACATATTTTAGTTTATTTAATAACACAGTCATTAGAAGACCATCATGCTTACTTTCTAATGATAGTGACAAGAAAATAGACTATAGATGATCATGAAAAGGCTCTAAATTTTGTATTGATTATTATTAGTACTTTCTATTAGGCTAGTACTATTGTAATCGATTGCACCAAATTTCATTAATTCATTATTTTTGATTAAGGAAAACATGTTTTGAAGGCCCCCTGAAACCCTTTACATCACAGATTCAAAAGATAGTCATCAAAGTCCACTAGAAAAAAAAGAGACAAAAACCACAGAAAGGATAGTTGGCTGAAGACAAAAAGCCAACAACAGAAAAGACACAACACAAAAAAACTAAACAACAGACAACAGAGAAAACAGAGAAAAACAACCAGGCCTATGTGAAGTTCTTTAGCAATTCGGTCGCTTCCAGCTCCAATTGCTCCATTGTCCAAGTAGTCCCCTCAAGATCTTCAATGTCCCTACTTTGGTTTTGATTCTTCCCTATTCGTGCTCTTGTTCTTTTTTTGGGACCAACTTCCTTTACTTTAGGGTTTTCCTCCTTCTCCTCAGTAATGTCCCCAAGGGCCTTATCCCCCTGGATCTGTTCGAGTTTGCTAATTAGAACCTTGATACTATTAGAAGCAGCCTTTAAAATCTTGTAACTATGCCCCCCTATATTTTTTAGGGTCTTCTCAATCCCTTCCATCTTCTTTTCAATTGCCCCTACCCTATCTTACAGGCTTTAAAGCTATTGATTTGGGCATTGATAATTCCCTCTGTATTGCTGATCACTTTAGTCAACTCACTTAAGTAGTTAGGTAGAGAGCTGAATTTTCCAGTGCTAATGGATTCCATAGCTTCAAGTTTGCTAGCTTCCTGGACCTGTTTAGTTTTAATATTTTTAATTTCCTTTTGTACCCAAATGAAGACATTATTGAAGCAATACATTCCATTTTTTATACAGAGATCGAAGTCGAGAGGTGAACCATCTAGAGCCTCGTCTCCCATAGGGTCCAAGTTCACCTCCAGACCCACCTCCTTCCGCTCAACTATTTTAATTTGCTTGTTGGGGGTATTCTCCCCAACCAAGCCCTTACTCTGTTCCTTGGAGCCGGTAGGAAGGGGCGAGCAGTTCTTGGCCTCCAGCTTCTCACTTCTTGGCCTCCAGCTTGTCACTTCTCAGCATCTTCCGCTTTTTGTCCTAGCTTGAGATAATTGGAACCTCCTCACTATCTGTCTCCATGTCTTGTTCACTCTTGTCTTCTTCCTCATACCAACTGTCATCGTCCTCTCCTTTCTTTTTCCAGCTGATCAACCCTTTACCTTGTTTCTCTTAGCTGGTTTTCCTTTTATGCCTACTCGACCTAAGGGAATGGGGGTCCTCATCGACATCCATCTTTGTATTGCACCCTTCGTAGTCTTCATCAACCGAATCACCCAAATCATCATCTGACTCAGACACCTCAGATATAGCCTGTTGAATAGTGGTGTTCTAGATATGGTTGTATAGGACCACCATAAGGCCCTCATGTAGTGTAGGGTTAGATTTGTGATTAGAGATAGCATCCTTAATCCTAGCATTAAGGGCACAAAACAAATAGTAGGGGAGGGAAAGTTTCTCCTTGTGCCAGAAATGATTAAGAAGAACAAAATGGTAACTATAAACTCTAGTATATCTACCATCTAGTGTTATGAATTCCATGACAACAAACAAAATCCATCGCCATAGTTTCTTGATTACCTTAGGGGAATAGTAGGTGTGGCTTCCCTTGACCAATTTTGCTCTCTCCACCTTGTCCTTAGAGAATTTCTTCATAGCTGCTTCCGATCCCTATAGAATTTGACTCCATCCATCGGAAGACTAGTCGCCTCTATGGTCATAGTCTAACTAACCTTAACCTTCATGCTAACAATGGTTAGGGTGCCCTCTTTCCACCCCTTTTTGAATATCCTAGTGATTTTTGGTCTTCTTTCTTGCATTCTTTCCATGTAATCCAACATTTTTGCCACTTGCAACACAGCCCAAACCTAGGGATAGTCCTACCATTTATCTTTTTTTTAGACTCCATGCGCTTATGATTCCCCCCCATCTTCTTATTAGTTTTTACAGAATGTAAATTCCAACAAATACCGCTCTTCTCAGCAAACTTTCTTTTTTAAAAAAACAAAGAAGCCTCTAGATACAAATAGAGATTTCTTAAGCTTCCGCTCCAAATGGAAAGAAAAAATCACAAAGCGTGTGAGATGTTATGGAAAATAATGGTGTACTTCCTTCTCTATTGATTATAAAACCATTTCATGATGCCACAACCACCCCTACCATATCGAGAAATGATATCAAATCCTACCTTATTTTCCATGATATCTCTCATAATTTAAAATACCACGTGCTACTTGAGGGAGCTACCCCTCTCCATATTAGATCATTATCTACCCACTCCGCACTACCTCATTGGTAATCCAATCAGCACTCTTGTTAGACTTTCTATAAATATGAGATATGTAATATTGGTCGAATCCCTCAAGTAACTCCTTGGCCGTATAGATAATATTTTTAATTGTCCATGATGGATGTTAATTGCCAAGGAGGAAATTGATTATATTATTAGAGTCTCCCTCCAGCCATACATTTTTTGGCTCCCAATTGATGTGCTAATTTTATGGCTTGGAGGGTACCCATGGCTTCAGCCAAATGATTGGTTTGATTACCAAAGGGGGGGGAAGGGGGGGACTGCCCCCAGACAAAAATTAGCACTATTCCGGATAACTCCACCTCAGTCAGCTAGCCCTGGCTTCCCTTTAGCATCCCTATTGAAGTTAACCTTAATCCAGTCATTAGGGGGAGAAGACCAGTAGCACATACTTCTATTGAGTTGGTTAGTGTTGTTGTCCATAGAGGCTGGGATATTCCAGCTCCTTAAAACTTCATACTCTTCCTTACTATTGTAAGAATGAGATCAAATAGCCACCACTTTCTCAACAAGATTGTGTTTTATCTTAGCCCACACCACTTTAGTGTAGTTAATGGAGTTCTTGAAGATTTTGTTATTTCTTTCTTTTCATATACCCCATAGGATATATGGAAAAGAAAAATCTCATAGTTTCCTTGTAGTTGTACTTTTTGATTTACAAGACCATCTCCTGAAACAGTTTTGAATGTCCTCAGGAAACACCCAATTTAAACCCCATAACTGAAAAAGCATTGACAAGATAGGTTGGATAAAAGCATAGTGAATAAAAAAATGGTTCACAAAATCTTCATCCTTAAGGTATAAGTAGCATCTATTGGGGATGTAGAATCCCCTCTTTCTCAGGTTATCTGTGGTTAGGATTTTATTTTGCAGAAGAATCCATAAGAAAATATTTATTTTAGGAGTCAAACCTGTAAACTAAGCTCTGGCCCACTAGGGGAGAGAATCTTGAGACTTAGCCACCACAAGTACATCAAAGGCCACCGAATAATTCCCTGAAGAGGTTCCTCCCCACACCAAGTGGTCCTCCCTTCTTGGGTTAATGACAACCTAGTTGAGATTCAAAGTAACATTCTTTAGGTTGGGATCAATAGTGCTCAGGTCCACCCACTTCTGATCTCTCCAGTAGTCAACTACTTTGACACCAAACTTGTTCTTACTGGCTTGGATGATCACCTAAGGAACACAATGATCATTGAGAGGTGCACCTCCAATCTAGGCATCATCCTAGAAATTGACCCTTCTACTATTACCAATGGCCCACACTTTGCTCAGACTCCCAAATTCCTTTTGCATGAGTAACAATGTTTCATATGGTAGAGCCAATAAAGATCTGATCTAAGGCAAGGAAATATTCTGTGGTAGGATTCAGATGTAAATATTTTGCCTTCCAAATTTTACTCCATTCACCTATTCCTTGATAGATTCTCCATATTTGTTTGGCTAAGAGGGCTTTATTAAGGGTGTTAATGTTTTTTAGGCTAAGTCCCCCCAACTTATTTGGTTTGAAAACTTTATCCCAAGCAATGAGGCCAATTCTCTTCTTCTCCTCAACCATGGGCCATGGGAAAGCTTTCCGAATTTTCTCAATTGCATCTGCAAATTTTCTTGGAATTTTTAAGAGACTGAAGGCATAAACTGAAATACTTTGGAGATAAGATTTCAATAGTTGGATTTTACCTGCCTGGCTAAGAAGGGACCCTTTCCACCTAGCTAGCTTCTTGCTGAATCTATCAACAAAACTATTCTAGAAAAGATCTGTAGGTTTCATACCCAAGGGGAGACCCAAGAAATAGAAGGAGATTGTCAAATTTGGCAACCCAGGATACAAGCCATCCTAGTCTGTCTATCCTCCAAAGTGTTGAAGAAGAATAAAGATATTTTCTCCTAGTTAATCAATTGGCCTGAAGCAGCACTATAAGTATTGAGAAGGTTCTTCATGTTAGTTGCTTCTCTAATCGATGAAGTACCCATTAAAATGGTATCATCAACAAATTATTGGTGAGAACATGCCTTATATCTAGAAGAGGGAGAAAATCCCAACAAAAGACCCTGAGAAACAAGTTTTCTTATATTTTTGTCCAAACATTCAGCCATTTTAATAAAGAGAATAGGGGAAATAGGATCCCCCTATCTGATACCCCTAGAAGATTTAAAGAAAGGGGCGGGCGCTCCTTTCACGATGATAGAGAATGAAGGGGTAGAAATGAGTTGGCCAACTAGCTGAATAAACTTTTTACAAAAACCAAAAGCTCTAAGCACCTTTCCAAAAAACCCCAGTCCATCCGATCATAAGCCATAGACAAATCTAGTTTCATCAGGAAGCCCTGTTTCTTTGAGTCCACTAGCGAGTGAATATTTTCATGGATAGTGATGATAGACTCTAGGATTTGTCTTCCAGACACAAAGCCACTATGTTGGGGTGAGATAATGGAAGGAAGAACCGTGAGCAATCTACTAGTAACCGCCTTCGAAATAATCTTATAGAAGGAATTACACAAACTGATCAGTCTAAATTGATCCATCGAGTCAACCTGTGGATATTTGGGAATCAAAAATAGAAAAGTGACATTGGGTTCATTTAATATAAGCCTAGCCCCAAAAAAATCTTACACTCCCTTAACCAAATCCTTTTCTATAATACTTCAAAATATTTGAAAGAACATCAGGAACCCATTAGGTCTTGGGGCTTTATTTCCTTCAAAGGAGAACATTGCTTTCTTAACTTTTCCTTCAGAAGAAATGACAACAAGGAAATTGTTTTGTTCTTTATTAATGAGGGAAGGAATGGTCTCCAAGAGGGTCCTTTGAGAATGATCATGAAGCCTATTGTCCATAGAGAGAAGAGAGTTTAAAAATTTCCTGGCTTCATTCCTAATCTTATCATCCTTCCACATTTCAAATCTACCAATCCTTAATTTATAGATCCTATTAGCAGCCTTGTGTTTCAAAGCAGTCATATGTAGGAATATGGTATTTTTGTCCCTATCTTTAAGTCATAGAGACCGGGAACATTGTTTCCAAAATACTTCTTCCCTTTTGATGATCTCATGATACTTTATAAGCACTTCATTTTCCTCTCTGATAGAAACCTCAGTATATCCATTGGCTTGGATTTTTTCCTAGATTTCCTTTAGCTCAAGCTAGGTTTTTGACTTAGTAGCGAATAAATCCCCAAAAACTTCCTTGTTCCATTTCTTAATATTATCTTTCACATGCCTTAATTTTTTTGCCATTCTATACATAGTGGTCCCTTTGACATCAATTGACCACCTGTTCTCAATGGCCATCTCTAGGTTAGGATGATGAAGCCACATCCTTTCAAATCTAAAAGGGAAATTTCTTTTTCTGCTTATATTCTCTGCCACAAAAAACAGAGGAAAGTGGTCTGATCCAATCCATGAGATAGCCTAAAGGGAGCATTGATAATAGCAGAACTAGTCATTTGAGATAAGGGCCCTATCTAATCTGACTTGAATAAGATGCCCCCCGCCCTTTGATTAGTCCAGGTAAAATTGGCCCCTTGAAGATCAATATCATGTAGACCTTCATTATTAATAAAGTTCAGCAAATCCATTGTACTGTTTATTTGAGACAGGACACCCCCAAACTTCTCATTATCATGGAGAGGGGTATTGAAGTCCCCCATCACCAACCACCATTCATTCTTGAGAGGAAATCTGATATCCTTGAGCTTCTTCCAAAATTTGCATCTACCTAGTTTATTATTAAGAGCATAAATATTAGTCAGGAGCCATGAGGTATCATCCCCTAAATGATGAAACCTAATAAAAGCCATGTTATTATCCTTCTTAATAGGCTCCCCTATGACCCGCCTAAGATTCTAAAAAATGATAATACTCCCAGAAGCACCATTAGAGCTACTTCCTAATACCTCACCATCCTTAAAAAGATTGATCTTCTCAACTTTCTCTTTTGTCATTTTGGTTTCTTTTATAAGAACAATATCCGGTTTATGTTCTCTAACAAAATTTCTTCTAACATCATGTTTATGTGGATTATTCAATCCATGTATATTCCATGAAATAATTTTCATTTTCTTTTTAGGGAACACACCTTAAGGATGGTCATCTGAGTTCCATTCGCTATATTCTTGTTGGTCTCTTGATCTCTAAGTTGGCCTGCTAATCTTCTTCCAGGAGGTGAGGGGATAAATCCCATATTAGCCTTAGTTCTAATTCTTGTCTTGATAGGGGTATCCAGGGGGGTTGACTTCAACCCCTTTTTTCCACCTTTCTTTTGTCTCGTAGCTTCATTATTCTGGATATCATCCTCTTGGTTGTTCTAGGTGGATGCCTTATGCTTGAAAGCTTCTACCTCAGCTCACTTTACACTTATATTAACAAATTAAGTCATGGGGGATGACTACAAAGTAGATTTCACCATCTCAACTGACTGTTGTGATTCTAATGAAGAAATCCCTCCAAGAATCAAACACCTCTAGGCATCCTCATAGTCAGATCTAGGGTTGTCCCTGTTAGTGTTTTCCATGGTGCAGTTCGAAGTTGCTTCCTCCTTGGTCTACAAAACAATCTGCATTTCTCCTTCTTCTAGGTTATGAATTTGTTGGTCATCCTGATTGAGGTTTTTCCTTTCTCTCTCATCTTTGCCTATTTGATCCTCTTTTCCACCTTTAGACACGCAGTTTTCTGGGTTTTCCATATTGATGTTCTCCTATTGCTCAAGAGTGTTAGGGATGATGATACTCTAGGGTTCTTCTACTATTTTTTTTTCTTCTGCAATAATTGGTTGTTTAACATGACTTTTGGCTCTCCATTGCATTGTCATGTCTTTCTTCGCTTTCTGTTTGACAGCTCATAGGGGGCATTTTTTAGCAGTATGCTCTGATTTTTTGCAGTGAACACATGCAAAAGGGATGCTTTCATATTCCATTAGTTGGACCCACTTCCCTAGTCTAGAGTTAATCTCAATAAATAAAGGCATATTTGTTCCTTGTGTGACTCCCACACAGATCCTTGCAAAGGTGAGTCTTCTACTAGCTGCTGTGATAGGATCCATAGATAAGAGCTCCCCAAAGGAGCTAGCGATTCCTTTGAAAACATATTCAATATAAAACTCTAGTGGGAGACCTGGGAGTCTGACCCAGATTGGAGCTTGGACAAAAAAAGATTCATTTAAGTCCATCAAAGGCGACCATTTTTGCAGAGCCAACGCATATTTTCTGATCAAACAAGGGCCAACACAAAGAACTCTCGACATGTCTTCATCGCATGAAAAAGACAGAGACACAACACCTTTTGGCACGACCATGATCTCCACCTGACCATTGAGTGTCCATTTATGTTTAGCAAACGCCCTGACAACATCAATATTTGGTCTAGGATCCAGAAATTTGCCTACCCCTATCAAAGCCATAAGGTTAATGTTGTGCTTAATCACTAGATCTAGAACTTCAATAGAAAATCTTCCCTTTCTCAGTTCTGAGATATTACGCACTATAGGGAGCAAGGATTTTCCACTTGATTTGATATCGATCAAAGAAGTCCACGGGTGACTGGTGTCCCTACAACCGGGTCCCTGAATTGGGATGCCTCCAGCACATGAGCATCTCCCCCCCTCCATGTCGGGATCGAGAGGCTTTTCACCACCTTATGGGTCCCCAACCTCTAGAGCCATTCCATCTGCATGTTGCTAAGAAGAATCAGGGTAGTCCCAAGATCCATCCTTTTCGCCTGCTCCCTAGTTTGCTTGTCCATTACAGGGTTTCCCACCTTGTCCTGAGTTCAAATTCAAAGTCACTCCTTTCTCCCGCTACATTCCCTCATGAGAACACTTATAAATTCGTTAGTATCCAATTCATTTTCCACCAATTATATCTATGAATTATTTCTTAACGTGTGCTTTTTTAATTTTTCAATAGTTAAGATGCTTGATTTTTAAGTTTGCAAACTATAGATTTTATTTTTCTTCAATCTAATTGGCTCAAATAATTTGCATCTTATTACCGGATTTCCCAGATCCACTTTCTGTATGAGTTTTTTTAGGCAAATTTTTAGGTTACTAAAATGAGATTTAGTATGTTTTAATTTTTAGGTCATTAAAATATTTGGATGTTAATTAATTAATCAAATTAGATTTAAAAGAAATAAATACTCCACATTTAAGAAAGACTTCTTTCATATGTATATAATTTTAAAACATTTAATAAATTTAGAATATACTTTCACCTATTATTCATATTTTTCATTCATTTGGCTCAATGACAATTATATGTGTTCATAAATTGAATATATAAATTTTGATGCATTTTAAATTATTCATAAATATTTTATGTTACACTAAAAGTTATTATTATTCTATCAATTTCACAATAAATCATTTTTTTAAAAATTTTTTTTAAGGTAACTATCATGATAAATAAATTTTGCTTGAAAACATTTTGATGCTAAATAATTGATTATTAATTAATTGTGAAAATTTGCATAGTTATCATTACAAGGTAATAAATCTTTTACTTTCTAATTAATTTATAAATAGATCTTGGTTGTATGGTAAGATTAAAACAATAATAGAATAATAACATAATATAATATAAAACATTGTTAATATAGTCATAAAAATTATAAAACAGTAATATAATATAATGTATAAAATAAAAATATTCTAATAATTAAATAATTAATATTGATGATAATATAATAAGTCAACAATATAATATATTAGTAATTAGAATAATAAATAATAATATCCTAATAATTTTAACAATAATAATATAAAATTAATAATTTAATAATACAAATAAAATATAAGATTAGATTATCCTTAAGACTAAAGATCATTTCATTGAATAAATATTAATGTAAGATAATATAAACTAATAATGTTTAAAAAAATAACACAATGAATATTGGTGAAAAATAATATAATAAATATTAATACAATGTAATATAAATAAAAATTGTTATCACTTCCATCTATAGGGAAATATTTTTTAAAAAATTATTACTATTTAAGTATAATTTATGATTTAGAAGTGTTATAGTACTTTTAATTGAAAATAAATAAATATTGTTTACATAAATTTATATAAATAATAGCTTTACCAAGTCTCTCATTTATTTACTACATTTATATGTACTAGTTTGATTGAGTTCTGATTACCTATTCATTCATTATAATTAATAGAATATAAATTATTAAGATAATAATTACTATTCAATTACTATTACAAATAAAGTGAGGATTATAGTCCTAATTAAAGGGTTAGGGTTAAATTATGGTTAAGTTATCAATACAATTCAATTAAGATTAGAGATATAATTAGAATTAGAGACATTAGTTTTATTAAAATTAAAATAGGGTTAGAGTAAGGTTTAAGATTAGTATTCAATTTAGGTTAGGGATTAGTATGCATTAAATTTAGGATTTAATTAAAATATATAATTAACATTCAATTAGTATTATAGTTAGGGTTCAAATAAGATTATAATTTAATCAGGGTTAAGATTCACTTAAAGTTACGGTTGCACTTGTTTTAAGTTTGAAACAATTGTTGAGTTTGAAATTCTACACAACTCTTACTTTCCTATTAAAAACCTTTTTGAATCTTTTTAAAAATTTGAGTTAGAGTTTATGATCCATTTCATAATTAATCATGTTCTAGCATCTCAAGAAGATCAGTTTAATTTTATTTCTTAAGAAGATTATTCTTAGACTTTATTTAAGATCATATCTTAATTAAAATTTTAGCTCACTCCACAAATTTTAATTCTTAATGATCATGTTGTAGAATATAAATTCACCAAAGCTCGGCTAGTCATTAAAAATTTGAAACCAAATAAAAACCTGTAATGGTCAAATGAAATAGCAATCAAGGTTTATCCTCATAAACAAAAAGTTAACTGAAAAAAATATAGAATTTGTGGCTTTCAGTGTTTTGTATGATGGTGTGATGAGTAATATAAATAAATATTTAAACGGAGATTTTACATCCTTTGATGCATTATTACTTGTTACTAACAATCATTTATATCAACATTGAAATATTAGTATTGTACAATATATTATTTTATTGTTTTGAGTTGTGTCAACATTCCACTAATTTATAAAAGTTTTAACTAAAGAGAATACCGATAAATGCTAATTAATTGAATTTTAATATTATTTTTTTAAAATTTCCTCTATCATTTTATATAAGATAAATATTTCTTATTTAGTATGGAAAAAAAATAATTAATAATAATTAATTATAAAATCAGAGATACAAAAGCATTTATCAAAAAGACAACTACTCATAAGATAGAGATATATTATAATATAATTGGATAATGCTTTTTAACATGATATTCGTTATTGGTTATTGGTTATAACATTTGTAATGCTGCCTAATTCTCATGCCATTCACACATACGTGATGAACTACTTTAATGAATGCCTATTTCAGCACATGAATTTGTCCATGCGAGCTGTGCAGAGGTACAGAGATATGCTCCAAAATGGTTCGTTGGAATTTGTGTACGTACACATGCCTTTAACACTGTTCATGAATGGAACCAAACAGCTTGGAGTGCATTGAGATCAACTATTTATCCCTAGCTTCTGTTGGAGAACTGGGCATGAGCGGAGGCTTTATTGTTGGGCTATGTTGATGGTGAAGCACAACCGTAAGTTTGCATTGCCAGAAGCAGAGTTATGCGCAAATATTACTGTTATTCAAAAGTACAACTAAAAATACAGTACTTGTCAACTGAGTCATGGAAAAATGTGAAGAATTTGCTGTATTAGGTGGTAAAATTATTAGAAAGTAATGATAAATTCGTTCTTGAGAGTTATTAGAGGTAATAGTAAGGTATTGGAGTTATTGGAAAAAATGATTTTTCAAGCATATTCCTAAGGACTCTATATGGAGGTGGAGCTGTTCTTCACGAATGTTTTGTGCAGCTCTTACCGGTCCTACCTAAATAATTGGTCCCGGCTCTATATCTCTTGTCTAAACGTCGACAGTTATATCGGGTATGGGTCGGCAACAGCTGGTTTAGAAAGTCCCACCTCTTGGACACTAGCTAACCCCAAAACAAACTAGGAACCCTATGATTCCCATTTCAACATGGCACCAATCCTTAGAAATACCAAAATCCTTTTCATCTAGCATAGCTTCAATCTCTTAATTATCTATTATTTTGAATGAGAAGAGATTTTTAAATGGTGCTGTATTCAATTGTTTAGGCTTATTTAATAATAAACTAAAAGTTCAATTTATTTTTGTTTAATATCATGTAATTTGAATGAAAATTGTGAGGATGCAATTTCATATATTTATTATTAAATTGTAAAATTATTTTATTTAAAGAAAAAATTAATTTATTTATCATGTAATTTGAATGAAAATTATGAGGATGCAATTTCATATATCAATATTAAATTGTAAAATTATTTTATTTAGAGAAAAAATTAATTTATTTCATTATAGTTTTAACATTTTTTGTAGCTTTTAATAGTTCAAGTTTTTTAGAATATCCATTGAAAAAAATAAATTGGTGTACTTTTTATGATGTTTTAATATTTTTTCAAAATAACTTTTTATTGTCTATTAGAAATAAAATCTAATATTATATGATCCTTGTTTTAATTCTTTTTTCTCTCTCGCTTCACTTTCACTTGTTTTAAAATTTAAATAAGATTCCATAAACATATAATCTATATATAATAGATTAGAGGTTAGTCTCAATTCATTATTTAATGAACATCATATGGATATAATATATTTAAGTTGTTTTCAAACACTAAATATTTTGATTATAATTTTGTAATAAAAATTGTTAAAGCTTATGATCTTTTATTTTATGAAAAAAACGGGTTTGAATCTTTAAGGAAAGAGCAATATCAACAATATTTAAAATTATCTCTCACAACCTCCATCACCTCTAGAGTAGAGCACTTAGTGCTTCTATCCATCACAATCAACTTCAAATATCAATGCTAGGTTCCTCTCTGTATCTCCATCTAAGATATGCCATACTATTTCTATTTTTTATTTTGTATCTACTACAAACTATTAGATTTAGTCATTTTACTATTATTAATTGAGTTCACTCACACACACATTAATATCTCAATTTTTCACAACAACAAAATATAATCCTAGCATCTAGCTCTCTTGAGGATAGTACTGAGGTTTATTTATGTTCCAATGCTATGAGAGAAATTTAGATCTACAAATTGTAGTGTCTATCCTAGAGATCCATTTCCAATACCCTCCCCATTTTAGAAAGACCAATAAAAGTTCAAAGAAAGGATCAAAACACCAAAGGAAACAATGCTCAACTAACAATGATAAAGATGGATAGACATGGGTTCCTCGGCAATTAATACAAGGGTCTGGAAGAAAGTGATGAAGGATGTCAAGGATGCACAAACCAGTTTCTTCAAATAGGTGGTTGCAAAAATTTTAGGGTTGAACTATAGTATCAATGACCTTATTGTTGGACAAAGCACTTCAAACAACCCATCCTCAGACAATATGAATAACCTACTAGACCTCAACAAGAAGCTAGTGACATATGTTAAGGCTATGAAGATTCATCATGAAGAAAAAATTATGAGCTTGGAGATGGTTGTAGATAAGATTAATGAGAAGCTAAGAACTATTATTGTTGTTAGTAAAACAACCATGACTAACAACATAGAGGATCTTCAGAGAGTTAATGAAAAAGATCAATCCCTCAATGTCTTCTCCTCACCTATTCATGCTTCCCCCTCAATCTCGGTCTATGGAAAGGACAAGGAGAAAGTGTCTATTGTGGAAGGTGATACCCAGGCCAATCAGGGATCATCGACTTGTACACATAGTAGGGATAAAGCGAAGCAAGTGAATGCAAGTGAGATGGAGGATCTTGTTGAGATTAATGGGATTTTTATTCATAAGAATAATAAGGTTGTTCAAATGTTGAACAATATTATATAATCACTAGGTTGTTTGACCCTATTTTTTCTTATTTTGTTGCTATTGGCCCATTGTGGCTTGGCATCTAGTTTTTCCTTGATGACTAGCTTTTTTATTTGCATTTTGGGCCCTTTTAAAAAAAAATTACTCTAATAAAAAACTAGAAATGATAAGCCCCCTTATTTCGTGAGAAATTAGGGGTATCATGAAAGAAACATAAATAAATGGTAACACTTAAAGAAAATAATAACAAACCACTAAGAATATAGAATATATCATGAAAAGAGAAATAAAATAAAATAAAATAATTACATCCACAAAAACTAACTATATTTGAATGACACCTTGCTTGCAACAATCAACAATGACATTCTTTTAAATTAGATCATGTGTACATGTAATTCGTTTAATCTTCTCAAATTTAATAATAACTAAATTCATGATATTTCCATATGATGACTCTTAAGCATAGAGCATCTAATAGAATAAAGATCTTTCTCAATAACCATTGGATTGATAAGCAAGAGGATATGAGCTCCAAAGTTGTTTTCTATTTTTCTGGCCTTTTAATTGTTGATGCTTTGGTTGACTTGG